>NW_024609477.1:67500-77500 GCF_018296145.1 Oncorhynchus tshawytscha
CGTACTTTGTTACAAAAAGTGCAAATCAATCCCAGAACAACAGCAAAGGACCTTGTGAAGATGCTGGATGAAACAGGTACAAAAGTATCTATATCCACAGTAAAACGAGTCCTATATCGACATAACATGAAAGGCCGCTCAGCAAGGAAGAAGCCACTGCTCCAAAACCGCCATAAAAATGCCAACTACGGTTTGCAACTGCACATGGGGACAAAGATCGTACTTTTTGGAGAAATGTCCACTGGTCTGATGAAACAAAAATATAACTGTTTGGCCATAATGACCATCGTTATGTTTGGAGGAAAGGGGGAGGCTTGCAAGCTGAAGAACACCATCCCAACCGTGAAGCACGGGGGTGGCAGCATCATGTTGTGGGGGTGCTTTGCTGCCGGAGGTACTGGTGCACTTCACAACATGGATGGCATCATGAGGGAGAAAAATGATGTGGATATATTGAAGCAACATCTCAAGACATCAGTCAGGAAGTTAAAGCTTGGTCGCAAATGGGTCTTCCAAATTGACAATGACCCCAAGCATACTCCCAAAGTTGTGGCAAAATGGCTTAAGGACAACAAAGTCAAAGTATTGGAGTGGCCATCACAAAGCCCTGACCTCAATCCCATAGACAATTTGTTGGCAGAACTGAAAAAGCGTGGTCCTACAAAAGGAGGCCTACAAAGCTGACTCAGTTACACCAGCTCTGTCAGGAGGAAGGGCCAACATTCAATCAACTTATTGTGGGAAGCTTGCTACCTGAAGCGTTTGACCCAAGTTAAAAAAATAATAATAATTATGGCTGCAAGGGCATTATTGAGTAGCTTGGATGAAAAGGTGCCCATTGTAAACGGTCAGCTCCTCAGTCTCAGTTGCTAATATATGCATATTATTATTAGTATTGGATAGAAAACACTCTAAAGTTTCCAAAACTATCAAAATATTGTCTGTGAGTATAACAGAACTGATATTGCAGGCGAAACCCTGAGGAAAATCAAAACAGGAAGTGGCTTCTTTTTTTAAATCTCCATGTTCCATAGCCTCCCTTTGCTGGATTTACAGGGATATGAACCATATTCCTTTTCCTATCGCTTTCTCAAGGTGTCAACAGTCTTCAGACATAGTTTCAGGCTTTTATTTTGAAAAATGAGCCAGAACGATAACATGGCGTCAAGTGGTCACATAACTTTTGCTCGCGCAACAGAATTTGGACAGCCATTGTTTTCCCCTCTCCTACTGTGAAAGACATGTGTGGTTGATATATTATCAATTATATATTTTAAAAACAACCTGAGGATTGATTATAAAAAACGTTTGACATGTTTCTGTGGACATTACGGAAACTATTTGGAATTTTCGTCTGCGTTGTCGTGACCGCTCTTTCCTGTGGATTTCTGAACATAACTCGACAAACAAACGGAGGTATTTTGGATCTAAAAATAATCTTTATGGAACAAAAGGAACATTTGTTGTGTAACTGGGAGTCTCGTGAGTGAAAACATACGAAGATCATCAAAGGTAAACGATTAATTTGATTGCTTTTCTGATTTTCGTGACTGAGCTTCCTGATACTAAGTGTACATAATGTTTTTTTTTAAACTTACACAAACGCTTGGATTGCTTTCGCTGTAAAGCATCATTTCAAAATCTGACACGAGAGGTGGATTAACAAAAGGCTAAGCTGTGTTTTCCTATATTTCACTTGTGATTTCATGAATATAAATATTTATAGTAATATTTATTGTATGTAGCGCTATGCTATTCAGCGGTTGTTGATGACACTTATCCCGATATTGGGATTGCAGCCATAACAAGTTAAAGGCAATGCTACCAAATACTAATTGAGTGTATGTAAACTTCTGAGTTTACCAAAATTGGGTTTGTTTTCAAATTCTTTGTGGGTCTGTGTAATCTGAGGGAAATATGTGTCTCTAATACATTAGGCATGAGGTCAGGAAGTGCAGCTCAGTTTCCACCTCATTTTGTGGGCAGTGTGCACATAGCATGTCTCTCCCCTCTCACGAGCAGCTACTATAAAATAACACACTACCAACCAACCCCATTAACAGGTCTGAGGTCATATTCTGTGTGATGTCACTGACTGACCTGTGCGAGGGAGGTGCTTCGCCCCCTCCCGGTCTCCGTGGTGACCCTGTCCCCGCCCCTCCCTCTCTGTGAGGAGATACACTTGTAGCAGCTCCAGACCTGCAGCAACCTGGGCTCCGCGTGGCCACTCCCCTTCCGCTGCAGACACTGGCAGTGGTACAGGTGGCCGCAGCTACACACACACAGAGATCCAAAAGGTGTTAACAGCATTCATCATATCATTGTACTGTAAACAGATCTGACACCATTCATCCTCTATCAGAACACTGTACTGTAAACAGATCTGACACCATTCATCCTCTATCAGAACATTGTACTGTAAACAGATCTGACACCATTCATCCTCTATCAGAACATTGTACTGTAAACAGATCTGACACCATTCATCCTCTATCAGAACATTGTACTGTAAACAGATCTGACACCATTCCTCCTCTATCAGAACATTGTACTGTAAACAGATCTGACACCATTCATCCTCTATCAGAACATTGTACTGTTCATTCATCCTCTATCAGAACATTGTACTGTAAACTCCTCTATCAGAACATGTAAACAGATCTGACACCATTCCTCCTCTATCAGAACATTGTACTGTAAACAGATCTGACACCATTCCTCCTCTATCAGAACATTGTACTGTAAACAGATCTGACACCATTCCTCCTCTATCAGAACATTGTACTGTAAACAGATCTGACACCATTCCTCCTCATCAGAACATTCCTCCTCTATCAGAACATTGTACTGTAAACAGATCTGACACCATTCCTCCTCTATCAGAACATTGTACTGAGTGTGTTGTGGTGATGACCTGAATATGATGATGTCATCTGGGCTGTCCTGACGTCTCCTGTACTGCTGCAGGCAGATGTTACAGTGGTCCTGACGGGGGTGGAGCCCCCTGCTGACCGCCGCTCGCAGGTGAGACAGGGACCAATGGAGGTCATGGTTCAACAGACTGGTGGTCGTCTCCAGTAACGTCTGGGGGAGGGGAGAGAATTATTTGATTTATTGTATCCTGGTCCCAGATCAGTTTGTGCTCTGGACAAATGTTTGAAAGAGAACGGATGGATTTACTGTTCTCTTCTCCTGGAAATGATTTCTCACAGAATCAAACATTCACACAAAATCTCAGTCATCCTCTCTACTCTCTCAGCATGTTAAATAGTACTGTACAACCCACCAGTCATCCTCTCTACTCTCTCATGTTAAATAGTACTGTACAACCCACCAGTCATCCCTCTACTCTCTCATGTTAAATAGTACTGTACAACCCACCAGTCATCCCTCTACTCTCTCAGCATGTTAAATAGTACTGTACAACCCACCAGTCATCCTCTACTCTCTCAGCATGTTAAATAGTACTGTACAACCCACCAGTCATCCTCTACTCTCTCAGCATGTTAAATAGTACTGTACAACCCACCAGTCATCCTCTCTACTACAACCCACCAGTCATCCTCTCTCATGTTAAATAGTACTGTACAACCCACCAGTCATCCTCTACTCTCTCATGTTAAATAGTACTGTACAACCCACCAGTCATCCCTCTACTCTCTCAGCATGTTAAATAGTACTGTACAACCCACCAGTCATCCTCTACTCTCTCATGTTAAATAGTACTGTACAACCCACCAGTCATCCTCTACTCTCTCATGTTAAATAGTACTGTACAACCCACCAGTCATCCTCTACTCTCTCATGTTAAATAGTACTGTACAACCCACCAGTCATCCTCTCTCTCTCATGTTAAATAGTACTGTACAACCCACCAGTCATCCTCTACTCTCTCATGTTAAATAGTACTGTACAACCCACCAGTCATCCTCTACTCTCTCATGTTAAATAGTACTGTACAACCCACCAGTCATCCCTCTACTCTCTCATGTTAAATAGTACTGTACAACCCACCAGTCATCCTCTCTACTCTCATGTTAAATAGTACTGTACAACCCACCAGTCATCCTCTCTACTCTCTCATGTTAAATAGTACTGTACAACCCACCAGTCATCCTCTCTACTCTCTCATGTTAAATAGTACTGTACAACCCACCAGTCATCCTCTCTACTCCCTCTCATGTTAAATAGTACTGTACAACCCACCAGTCATCCTCTACTCTCTCAGCATGTTAAATAGTACTGTACAACCCACCAGTCATCCTCTCTACTCTCAGCATGTTAAATAGTACTGTACAACCCACCAGTCATCCTCTCTACTCTCTCATGTTAAATAGTACTGTACAACCCACCAGTCATCCTCTCTACTCTCTCATGTTAAATAGTACTGTACAACCCACCAGTCATCCTCTACTCTCTCATGTTAAATAGTACTGTACAACCCACCAGTCATCCTCTCTACTCTCTCATGTTAAATAGTACTGTACAACCCACCAGTCATCCTCTCTACTCTCTCATGTTAAATAGTACTGTACAACCCACCAGTCATCCTCTCTACTCTCTCATGTTAAATAGTACTGTACAACCCACCAGTCATCCTCTACTCTCTCAGCATGTTAAATAGTACTGTACAACCCACCAGTCATCCTCTTCTCTCATGTTAAATAGTACTGTACAACCCACCAGTCATCCTCTACTCTCTCAGCATGTTAAATAGTACTGTACAACCCACCAGTCATCCTCTACTCTCTCATGTTAAATAGTACTGTACAACCCACCAGTCATCCTCTCTACTCTCTCATGTTAAATAGTACTGTACAACCCACCAGTCATCCCTCTACTCTCTCATGTTAAATAGTACTGTACAACCCACCAGTCATCCTCTACTCTCAGCATGTTAAATAGTACTGTACAACCCACCAGTCATCCTCTCTACTCTCTCATGTTAAATAGTACTGTACAACCCACCAGTCATCCTCTCTACTCTCTCATGTTAAATAGTACTGTACAACCCACCAGTCATCCTCTACTCTCTCATGTTAAATAGTACTGTACAACCCACCAGTCATCCTCTCTACTCTCTCAGCATGTTAAATAGTACTGTACAACCCACCAGTCATCCTCTCTACTCTCTCATGTTAAATAGTACTGTACAACCCACCAGTCATCCTCTCTACTCTCTCATGTTAAATAGTACTGTACAACCCACCAGTCATCCTCTCTACTCTCTCATGTTAAATAGTACTGTACAACCCACCAGTCATCTCTCTACTCTCTCATGTTAAATAGTACTGTACAACCCACCAGTCATCCTCTCTACTCTCATGTTAAATAGTACTGTACAACCCACCAGTCATCCTCTCTACTCTCTCAGCATGTTAAATAGTACTGTACAACCCACCAGTCATCCTCTACTCTCTCATGTTAAATAGTACTGTACAACCCACCAGTCATCCTCTACTCTCTCATGTTAAATAGTACTGTACAACCCACCAGTCATCCTCTCTACTCTCTCAGCATGTTAAATAGTACTGTACAACCCACCAGTCATCCTCTACTCTCTCATGTTAAATAGTACTGTACAACCCACCAGTCATCCTCTCTACTCTCTCATGTTAAATAGTACTGTACAACCCACCAGTCATCCTCTCTACTCTCTCATGTTAAATAGTACTGTACAACCCACCAGTCATCCTCTACTCTCTCATGTTAAATAGTACTGTACAACCCACCAGTCATCCTCTCTACTCTCTCAGCATGTTAAATAGTACTGTACAACCCACCAGTCATCCTCTCTACTCTCTCAGCATGTTAAATAGTACTGTACAACCCACCAGTCATCCTCTCTACTCTCTCATGTTAAATAGTACTGTACAACCCACCAGTCATCCTCTACTCTCTCAGCATGTTAAATAGTACTGTACAACCCACCAGTCATCCTCTACTCTCTCATGTTAAATAGTACTGTACAACCTACCAGTCATCCTCTCTACTCTCTCATGTTAAATAGTACTGTACAACCCACCAGTCATCCTCTACTCTCTCAGCATGTTAAATAGTACTGTACAACCCACCAGTCATCCTCTACTCTCTCAGCATGTTAAATAGTACTGTACAACCCACCAGTCATCCTCTACTCTCTCAGCATGTTAAATAGTACTGTACAACCCACCAGTCATCCTCTCTACTCTCTCAGCATGTTAAATAGTACTGTACAACCCACCAGTCATCCTCTACTCTCTCAGCATGTTAAATAGTACTGTACAACCCACCAGTCATCCTCTCTACTCTCTCATGTTAAATAGTACTGTACAACCCACCAGTCATCCTCTACTCTCTCAGCATGTTAAATAGTACTGTACAACCCACCAGTCATCCTCTCTACTCTCTCAGCATGTTAAATAGTACTGTACAACCCACCAGTCATCCTCTCTACTCTCTCATGTTAAATAGTACTGTACAACCCACCAGTCATCCTCTCTACTCTCTCAGCATGTTAAATAGTACTGTACAACCCACCAGTCATCCTCTCTACTCTCTCATGTTAAATAGTACTGTACAACCCACCAGTCATCCTCTACTCTCTCAGCATGTTAAATAGTACTGTACAACCCACCAGTCATCCTCTCTACTCTCTCATGTTAAATAGTACTGTACAACCCACCAGTCATCCTCTCTACTCTCTCATGTTAAATAGTACTGTACAACCCACCAGTCATCCTCTCTACTCTCTCATGTTAAATAGTACTGTACAACCCACCAGTCATCCTCTCTCTCTCTCATGTTAAATAGTACTGTACAACCCACCAGTCATCCTCTCTACTCTCTCAGCATGTTAAATAGTACTGTACAATGTTAAATAGTACCAGTCATCCCTCTACTCTCAGCATGTTAAATAGTACTGTACAACCCACCAGTCATCCTCTCTACTCTCTCAGCATGTTAAATAGTACTATACAACCCACCAGTCATCCTCTCTACTCTCTCAGCATGTTAAATAGTACTGTACAACCCACCAGTCATCCTCTCTACTCTCTCAGCATGTTAAATAGTACTGTACAACCCACCAGTCATCCCTCTACTCTCTCATGTTAAATAGTACTATACAACCCACCAGTCATCCTCTCTACTCTCTCAGCATGTTAAATAGTACTGTACAACCCACCAGTCATCCTCTACTCTCTCAGCATGTTAAATAGTACTATACAACCCACCAGTCATCCTCTACTCTCTCAGCATGTTAAATAGTAGTGGAGGCCTCAGGGAGGGAGAGAGGAGACCTGGAATGGACACAGTACCACTCAACTTCACACAGCTCTATTTCACTGCCATTTGGGAAGCTGAGAGCTATTCACTTATCCTCCTATGGACTGTCCTGTCATTTCATGTCAGAGAAGACTGGAGGAAAGGAAGGGAGGGAGGAGAGGAGGGAGGAGGGAGGAGAGGAGGGAGGAGAGGAAATAGGAAATGATGAAGAGGAGAGGAAAGAGGAGAGATGAGAAAGGAGAGGAGAGAGATGAGGGAGAGGAGAGAGAGAGTAGTGAGAGAGGAAGGAGAGAAAGAGAAGGGAGCGAGGAGAGGAGAGCGATGGAGAGTAGAGAGAAAGACGAGGGAGCGGAGAGAGAGAGGAGGGAAAGAGGAAAAGAGGGAAGAGGGGAGGGAGAGGAGAGAGAGAGGAGGGAAAGAGGGAAGAGGGGAGGGAGAGGAGAGAGAGAGGAGAGAAAGAGGAAAAGAGGGAAGAGGGGAGGGAGAGGAGAGAGAGGGAAGAGGGGAGGGAGAGAGAGGAGAGAGAGGGGAGGAAAAGAGGGAAGGGAGAGGAGAGGGAGAGGAGGGAAAGAGGAAAAGAGGGAAGAGGGGAGGGAGAGGAGAGAGAGAGGAGGGAAAGAGGGAAGAGGGGAGGGAGAGGAGAGAGAGAGGAGTGAAAGAGGGAAGAGGGGAGGGAGAGGAGAGAGAGGAGTGAAAGAGGGAAGAGGGGAGGGAGGAGAGAGAGAGGAGTGAAAGAGGGAAGAGGGGAGGGAGAGGAGAGAGAGAGGAGGGAAAGAGGGAAGAGGGAAGAGGGGAGGGAGAGGAGAGGAGAGAGAGAGAGGAGGGAAAGAGGAAGTGGGAAGAGGGGAGGGAGAGGAGAGAGAGAGGAGGGAAAGAGGAGGGAAAGAGGAAAAGAGAGAAGAGGGGAGGGAGAGGAGGGAAAGGAGAGAGGAGGGAAAGAGGGAGAGAGAGAGGAGGGAAAGAGGAAGAGGGGAGGGAGAGGAGAGAGAGAGGAGGAAAAGAGGGAAGAGGGGAGGGAGGGAGGAGGGAAAGAGGAAAAGGGAAGAGGGGAGGGAGAGGAGGGAGAGAGGGAAGAGGGGAGGGAGAGGAGAGAGGGAAAGAAGGAGGAGAGGTGGGAGAGAGAGACAGAGAAGAGAGGTTTACATCCTATAAGGCATGTACTGTAGTGTACTACATTTCACTAGTGCACTATAAAGGGATAGGGTGCCATAAGGGACTCAAGAAGAGGAAAGATATGGGGAAAAGTAGCTTTAGCCTCAGAGGCAAAGTCAGGCATTTCATCCCTCTGCGAATTCAACCAGTTCTGCCTGAGTGAGCTGGAGAGAAACGTGTGTGCTACTTGTTTCACAACGTTTCATCAGCTCTCTCTGTGTGTGTGTGTGTGTGTGTGTGTGTGTGTGTGTGTGTGTGTGTGTGTGTGTGTGTGTGTGTGTGTGTGTGTGTGTGTGTGTGTGTGTGTGTGTGTGTGTGTGTGTGTGTGTGTGTGTGTGTGTGTGTGTGTGTGTCTGAACAACCGTACATCTGTACAGTTCCAGTCAAATGTTTGGACACACCTCCTCATTCAAGGGTTTCTCTTTATTTTTGACTATTTTCTACATTGTAGAATAATAGTGAAGACATCAACACTATGAAATAACACACATGGAATCATGTAGTAACCAAACAAGTGTTAAATCAAAATATATTTTTATATTTGAGATTCTTCAAAGTAGCTTTGCTTTGATGCCAGCCTTACACACTCTTGGTGTGTGCACATATACACTACTGTTCAAAAGTTTGGGGTCACTCAGAAATTTGTTTTTTGACAGAAAAGCACATATTTGGTCCATTCTAGGTAGAGTTCCTCTGTCCAGTGTTCTTTTGTCTTAATCTTTTATTTTGTATTATTTTTTATTATTGGCCAGTCTGAGACATGGCTTTTCTTTGCAACTAATGCCAGTTTGAGCCTGTAATTGAACCCACAAATGCTGATGCTCAAGATACTCAAGTAGTCTAAAGAAGGTCAGTTTTATTGCTTCTTTAATCAGAACAACAGTTTTCAGCTGTGCTAACATAATTGCAAAATGGTTTTCTAATGATCAGTTAGACTTTTAAAATGACAAACTTGGATTAGCTAACACAACGTGCCATTGGAACACAGGAGTGATGGTTGCTGATAATGGGCCTCTGTACCCCTATGTAGATATTCCATTAAAAATCAGCCGTTTCCATCTACAATAGTCATTTACAACATTAACAATGTCTACACTGTATTTCTGATCGATTTATGTTATTTTAATGGACAAAAAATAGAATTTCTTTAAAAAACAAGGACATTTCTAAGTGACACCAAACTGTTGAACGGTAGTGTGTGTGCTAAGACTGAGCTACAGGAGAGACTGCACTGCACCGGAGTAGACACACACTACCAACACACACACACAACCTACACACACTACCTACATACACACACACAACCTACACACACTACCTACATACACACACACAACCTACACACACAAACCCTACCTAAACACACACACACCCCCTACATACACACACACACAACCTACACACACACAACCTACACACACACACACAACCTACACACACACACACACACTACCTACACACACACACTACCTACACACACACACACACTACCTACACACACACACATTACCTACACACACACACATTACCTACACACACACACACACACACACACACACTACCTACACACACACACACACAC
>NW_024609477.1:82500-112500 GCF_018296145.1 Oncorhynchus tshawytscha
AACATACTGAAGCCTCAGTCCCCTCATCCAGCTGGTCCTGAGTTCACACACCTGTTCTACTAACAAACTGAAGCCTCAGTCCCCTCATCCAGCTGGTCCTGAGTTCACACACCTGTTCTACTAACAAACTGAAGCCTCAGTCCCCTCATCCAGCTGGTCCTGAGTTCACACACCTGTTCTACTAACAAACTGAAGCCTCAGTCCCCTCATCCAGCTGGTCCTGAGTTCACACACCTGTTCTACTAACAAACTGAAGCCTCAGTCCCCTCATCCAGCTGGTCCTGAGTTCACACACCTGTTCTACTAACATACTGAAGCCTCAGTCCCCTCATCCAGCTGGTCCTGAGTTCACACACCTGTTCTACTAACATACTGAAGCCTCAGTCCCCTCATCCAGCTGGTCCTGAGTTCACAAACCTGTTCTACTAACATACTGAAGCCTCAGGACCAGAACATCCAATCAATCAGAATAAACCAAATTACAACACAGTCAAAACAAAACTATATTGCTTATTGGGAAACACAAACACAAAGCACAATGCAGTGCTATCTGGCCCTAAATCAGCAGTACACTGTGGCTAACTATTTCACCATGGTCACTGATCAAAACCTTAGAAAACCCTTGACAAAGTACAGACTCAGTGAGCACAGCCTTGCCATTGAGAAGGGTAGACACAGGAAAACCTGTCTCCCTGTAGAGGAAAGGCTGTGCAACCACTGCACAACAGCAGAACCTGGCTCCCTGTAGAGGAAAGGCTGTGCAACCACTGTACCACAGCAGAACCTGGCTCCCTGTAGAGGAAAGGCTGTGCAACCACTGCACCACAGCAGAACCTGGCTCCCTGTAGAGGAAAGGCTGTGCAACCACTGCGCCACAGCAGAACCTGGCTCCCTGTAGAGGAAAGGCTGTGCAACCACTGTACCACAGCAGAACCTGGCTCCCTGTAGAGGAAAGGCTGTGCAACCACTGCAGCACAGCAGAACCTGGCTCCCTGTAGAGGAAAGGCTGTGCAACCACTGCGCCACAGCAGAACCTGGCTCCCTGTAGAGGAAAGGCTGTGCAACCACTGTACCACAGCAGAACCTGGCTCCCTGTAGAGGAAAGGCTGTGCAACCACTGTACCACAGCAGAACCTGGCTCCCTGTAGAGGAAAGGCTGTGCAACCACTGTACCACAGCAGAACCTGGCTCCCTGTAGAGGAAAGGCTGTGCAACCACTGCACCACAGCAGAACCTGGCTCCCTGTAGAGGAAAGGCTGTGCAACCACTGCACCACAGCAGAACCTGGCTCCCTGTAGAGGAAAGGCTGTGCAACCACTGTACCACAGCAGAACCTGGCTCCCTGTAGAGGAAAGGCTGTGCAACCACTGCACCACAGCAGAACCTGGCTCCCTGTAGAGGAAAGGCTGTGCAACCACTGCACCACAGCAGAACCTGGCTCCCTGTAGAGGAAAGGCTGTGCAACCACTGTACCACAGCAGAACCTGGCTCCCTGTAGAGGAAAGGCTGTGCAACCACTGCACCACAGCAGAACCTGGCTCCCTGTAGAGGAAAGGCTGTGCAACCACTGCACCACAGCAGAACCTGGGACGGAGCTGCATTTCCTGACAAAATGTAAAAATATAAAACAATTAGAGAGTGTCATTTCCCCAAATTTGAAGACCTCTCTGATGAGAGTAGGCTACCCGTCCTGTTGGGGGAGGATGCAGAGAGCTGTGGGTTGGCAGCGCACTACATTGCTGCCTGCTATAAGATGAGGGACAGTGTCTGACAGACCAATCAACCTGCACATGCCCTCTACTGTATACTTATTGTTCAATGTATGGTTGGTTTGACCCTTGGTTATTGTTACTGTTCAATGTCTGGTTGTTTTGACTCTTGGTTATTGTTACTGTTCAATGTCTGGTTGTTTTGACTCTTGGTTATTGTTACTGTTCAATGTATGGTTGTTTTGACCCTGGTTATTGTTACTGTTCAATGTCTGGTTGTTTTGACCCTGGGTTATTGTTACTGTTCAATGTCTGGTTGTTTTGACCCTTGGTTATTGTTGTTACTGTTCAATGCCTGGTTGTATTGACTCTTGGTTATTGTTACTGTTCAATGTATGGTTGTTTTGACTCTTGGTTATTGTTACTGTTCAATGTCTGGTTGTTTTGACTCTTGGTTATTGTTACTGTTCAATGTCTGGTTGTTTTGACCCCTGGTTATTGTTACTGTTCAATGTCTGGTTGTTTTGACCTTGGTTATTGTTACTGTTCAATGTCTGGTTGTTTTGACCCTTGGTTAATGTTACTGTTCAATGTCTGGTTGTTTTGACCCTTGGTTATTGTTACTGTTCAATGTCTGGTTGTTTTGACCCTTGGTTATTGTTACTGTTCAATGTCTGGTTGTTTTGACCCCTGGTTATTGTTACTGTTCAATGTCTGGTTGGTTTGACCCTTGGTTATTGTTGTTACTGTTCAATGTATGGTTGGTTTGACCCTTGGTTATTGTTGTTACTGTTCAATGTCTGGTTGTTTTGACCCTTGGTTATTGTTGTTACTGTTCAATGTCTGGTTGTTTTGACCCTGGTTATTGTTACTGTTCAATGTCTGGTTGTTTTGACCCTTGGTTAATGTTACTGTTCAATGTCTGGTTGTTTTGACCCTTGGTTATTGTTACTGTTCAATGTCTGGTTGTTTTGACCCTTGGTTATTGTTACTGTTCAATGTCTGGTTGGTTTGACCCTTGGTTACTGTTCAATGTCTGGTTGTTTTGACCCCTGGTTATTGTTACTGTTCAATGTCTGGTTGTTTTGACCCTTGGTTATTGTTGTTACTGTTCAATGTCTGGTTGTTTTGACCCTTGGTTACTGTTCAATGTCTGGTTGTTTTGACCCTTGGTTACTGTTCAATGTCTGGTTGTTTTGACTCTTGGTTATTGTTGTTACTGTTCAATGTCTGGTTTGTTTGACTCTTGGCTATTGTTGTTACTGTTCAATGTCTGGTTGGTTTGACCCCTGGTTATTGTTACTGTTGTCCCGTTGACTCTTATTATCTTCATAATGTAAATATCCAAAGTAAGTTTTGGCAATATGTACAGTGTTACATCATGCCATTGAATGTGTGTGTGTGTGTGTGTGTGTGTGTGTGTGTGTGTGTGTGTGTGTGTGTGTGTGTGTGTGTGTGTGTGTGTGTGTGTGTGAGTGAGTGAGTGAGTGACAACAGCACAATTAGACCCAACCAAATCATGAGAAAACAAAAAGATAATTACTTGACACATTGGAAAGAATTAACAAAAAAACAGAGCAAACTAGAATGCTATTTGGCCCTACACAGAGAGTACACAGTGGCAGAATACCTGACCACTGTGACTGACCCAAAATTAAGGAAAGCTTTGACTATGTACAGACTCAGTGAGCATAGCCTTGATATTGAGAAAGGCCACCGTAGGCAGACATGGCTCTCAAGAGAAGACAGGCTATGTGCTCACTGCCCACAAAATGAGGTGGAAACTGAGCTGCACGTCCTAACCTCCTGCCCAATGTATGACCATATTAGAGACACATATTTCCCTCAGATTACACAGATCCACAAAGAATTCGAAAACAAATCCAATTTTGATAAACTCCCAAATCTACTGGGTGAAATTCCACAGTGTGCATCACAGCAGCAAGATTTGTGACTTGTTGCCACGAGAAAAGGGCAACCAGTGAAGAACAAACACCATTGTAAATACAACCCATATTTATGCTTATTTATTTTATCTTGTGTCCTTTACCATTTGTACATTGTTAAAACACTGTATATATATAATATGACATTTGTAATGTCTTTATTGTTTTGAAACTTCTGTATGTGTAATGTTTACTGTTAATTTTTATTGTTTATTTCACTTTATATATTCACTTTATATATTATCTACCTCACTTGCTTTGGCAATGTTAACACATGTTTCCCATGCCAATAAAGCCCTTGAATTGAAATTGAATTGAGAGAGAGAGAGAGAGAGAGACAGAGACAGAGAGAGAGACAGAGAGAGAGAGAGAGAAAGACAGAACTTTACCATACACAGGGTCCTGAGAGAGAGAGAGAGAGTCATTGAGTAGGGACTGTGTTGCTGTTAGTCTCAGAGATACTGCTGCCCACCAAGGGACACACCACATGACCACTTTAACCTCCCACCAGCACACACACAGAATGACTAACACACACTTAACATAATGAAGAGAATAGGAACACACACACACAGAATGACTAACACACACTTAACATAATGAAGAGAATAGGAACACACACACACAGAATGACTAACACACACTTAACATAATGAAGAGAATAGGAACACACACACACACACACACACACACACACACACAGAATGACTAACACACACTTAACATAATGAAGAGAATAGGCACACACACACACACACACACACACACACAGAATGACTAACACACACTTAACATAATGAAGAGAATAGGCACACACACACACACACACACACACACACACACACACACACACACACACACACACACACACACACACACACACACACAGAATGACTAACACACAATTAACATAAGGAAAGAGAATAGGCACACACACACACACACACACACACACACACACAGAGAATGACTAACACACACTTTACATAATGAAGAGAATAGGAACACACACACAGAGAGAATGACTAACACACAATTAACATAAGGAAAGAGAATAGGAACACACACAGCGGGCCATGGTTTTGGAGGTTAGTGGTCCTCTGTGAAGAGGTCAGTGGTCCTCCGTGAGGAGGTCAGTGGTCCTCCGAGAGGAGGTCAGTGGTCCTCTGTGAGGTCAGTGGTCCTCCGTGAGGAGGTCAGTGGTCCTCCGAGAGGAGGTCAGTGGTCCTCTGTGAGGTCAGTGGTCCTCCGTGAGGAGGTCAGTGGTCAGAATGTGTTAGTCATTCTGTGTGTGTGTGTTGCTATTCTCTTTCATTATGTTAAGTGTGTGTTAGTCATTCTGTTTTGATTTATAACATGTTGTTCTTCATATTAAGCTTATTTAAATGTTATGATGCTCATTTTCCTACTGAATAATGTTTTTTTTAATGTTAATTTATCACTGTAATGTGAACAACTAAAGTACAAAATGGCAGTTGTCAAAGCCGTTCCATGTAAAGCATCAAACCACTGAGAAGATCGGTGGCAACAGACTGCTGGTAGGAAGTCCCCACAGTGGGAGGCCGTTCCTTCTCTTGCTAGAACAAAATACAAACCTGCTGCGTGCCGACCCGGCAGCGACAAATCTACTGTGAGGAGGTTAGCCAATCAGTGGCCAGCAACTTCACTTTGAGCCAATCAGAGAGCTCAAACCCCCACGTGGGGAGACCAACAAAAAAAAGTACATTTTGTCCATACGGATGAGCTAATCACACTTCATATGCAATGCAGGTTATGGTAGCTAGCTAAGTGCACAGACGCAACGCACGCAACACTAAATACTTCCTCCAAGCTAGCTAACCACTAGTATTGACATTTAATTAAAATCACAATGGATTAGCTAGTTCCCATGAAGCTGGCTGTGAGTTAGCTGCTGAGTTAGCGCAGTGTCCTTAGCTAGTGAATATGCTGATGTTAGTTAGCTAGCTAAACATTTGGCTATGTGCTGACACTGGTAGTCAGGGACTATGGAGAGTGAATTAAAATGGTTATTTGTCATATTGCTAGCTAGTTATCTAGCTGTAGTCATCTGGCTAATAACAGCAAGGGATTTCTACAAAATAGCAACATTAGCCTGGAATCTAGGCCATAAGCAATACGCACAGATATGCGTTTCCAAACAACGGCTACTGACACCTTCTGGTTGGGAGTATTTTAACAAAGCTACTGCCACCTTCTGGTTGGGAGTATTTTTAACAAAGCTACTGCCACCTTCTGGTTGGGAGTATTTTAACAAAGCTACTGCCACCTTCTGGTTGGGAGTATTTTAACAAAGCTACTGCCACCTTCTGGTTGGGAGTATTTTAACAAAGCTACTGCCACCTGGTTGGGAGTATTTTAACAAAGCTACTGCCACCTGGTTGGGAGTATTTTAACAAGGCTACTGTCACCTGGTTGGGAGTATTTTAACAAGGCTACTGTCACCTGGTTGGGAGTATTTTAACAAGACTACTGCCACCTTCTGGTTGGGAGTATTTTAACAAGACTACTGCCACCTTCTGGTTGGGAGTATTTTAACACTAAAGAGACTGACTGCAGACGCTGTTCAGAGGTGCAAAGTACAGTCGGCAGGCAAACGTTTAACCACCATACCGTTGTGTCTGAACTTTGGGAGAAAGAGACATATAGAGAGAGAGAAAGAGAGAAAGAGAGAAAGAGAGACACAGAGAGCGCTCTCTCTCTCTCTCTCTCTCTCTCTCTCTCTCTCTCTCTCTCTCTCTCTCTCTCTCTCTCTCTCTCTCTCTCTCTCTCTCTCTCTCTCTCTCTCACTCTCTCTCTCTCTCTCTCTCTCTCTCTCTCTCTCTCTCTCTCTCTCTCTCTCTCTCTCTCTCTCTCTCTCTCTCTCTCTCTCTCTCTCTCTCTCTCTCTCTCTCTCTCTCTCCCTCTCTCTCCCTGAGAGAGAGAGAGAGAGAGAGATATATATATATATATATAGAGATATATATAGAGAGATATATATATATATATATAGAGAGATATATATAGAGAGAGATATATATATATAGAGAGATATATATAGAGAGATATATAGAGGCAGAGAGTCATTACCTGTAGAATGCGCTGGATGATAGCAGGCAGGGGGATGAAGCTACTCATACTGTTCAGGACCTTCATGGTGAGCTCCTTCAATACTGGGGGAGAAACACACACCTCAGTATGTATGTATGTGTGTGTGTATGTGTGTGTATGTGTGTGTGTGTGTGTTCACCCTCTGATGTAGTGCGTGTGTCCGGTCCCTTGAGCAGCTTCTGTGGTGACATCATAGCTTCTAGCAGAGGGAACCACAGCACCTGATGGAGAGGAGAGTTTATTATACCCAGACACACACACAGACACACACACACACACCACAGACACACAGAAAGACAGACACACAGAAAGACAGACACACATACCCCTCTCTGTTCTTGGTTGAGACTCTGGGAGCTCCTGTGACACAGAGCGATGATGTCACCCAATGACCCCTCCACTCTCTGCAGTGGACTCTCTTCCTCCCTCTCAGTCTCCCCCCTCTTCACTCCTTTTCTCTGAGGTGACAGCGCTGAGTTTGTCCTTCAGCGTCTGAGAGAGAGAGAGGTACAAACATAAGTGCTTAAAGCCCGTCTCTAAGGGTTCCTGCAATATCAATTAATGTCACATTCCTTGATTTCAAAGTACATGACGAATAAATACATTTCCCTTGTTATAACCTCAGAAAGTAAATTAGGTTTAGATTAAAATGATGTTCTGAAGAAATGTTGTACCTTCAGCAGGACCTGAAAGGCTCCGTGAGAATCACCTTTCTTTTCCAACAGATAGGATGTAGCTTCATGGACCTGGTACTGTTCTGTTATCTAGTGGGGGAGGGATAGAGACACACAGAGACACAGAGACACAGAGACACAGAGACACAGAGACACAGAGACACAGACAGACAGACAGACAGACAGACAGACAGACAGACAGACAGACAGACAGACAGACAGACAGACAGACAGACAGACAGACAGACAGACAGACAGACAGACAGACAGACAGACAGACAGACAGACAGACAGACAGAGACAGAGACAGGACAGAGACAGAGACAGAGACAGAGACAGAGACAGAGATACAGAGACAGAGACAGAGAGAGAGAGAGAGAGAGAGAGAGAGATAGAGAGAGATAGAGAGAGATAGGGAGAGAGAGAGACAGGGAGGGAGAGAGCAAGAGAGGGAAAGGAGAGATGGAGGGAGATAGGGAGGGAGAGCGAGGAAGAGAGAGAGGGAAAGGAGAGATGGAGGGAGAGAGAGAGGGAGAGGGGAGAGAGGGAGAGCAACACAAGGCATTGAGAGACACTCCTGTATGTTTGGGTCAGGGGAGTGTATTCTCTGGGTTTACTCACTACTGTCTGTCTGGGGTTAAATATTCCCTCTATGAAATGGTATTGATTTGACCCCAGAACAATCAGGGTTAAAAGTGAGACAACAGAGTCTAAAGTAGATACACACACATGTAGGTACATACACACAGACACACTGCTATACTATAGTGTAGGGATGTTACCTGGACGGCCTCCTCTAGTCTGTAGTCCTGAGAGGTACAGACACACTGCTATACTATAGTGCAGGGATGTTACCTGGACGGCCTCCTCTAGTCTGTAGTCCTGAGAGGTACAGACACACAGCTATACTATAGTGTAGGGATGTTACCTGGACGGCCTCCTCTAGTCTGTAGTCCTGAGAGGTACAGACACACAGACACACTGCTATACTATAGTGCAGGGATGTTACCTGGACGGCCTCCTCTAGTCTGTAGTCCTGAGAGGCCTTGAGGAAGTCAGGGAGCTGCCGGGGAGTGAAGCGGCACAGCAAGCCGATGTGGAGCTCATGCAGGTCGGGGCTCAGTCTTAGGAGAGGCTGGGGATGAGGGCCTTCCCTGGAGGTAGCACTGGGAAACAGACGGTTGTGTGTCTCTAATAATATAATAATGTTGTGTTTATTAAACAGACCAGAGAGCACAACAACTAGGATATTGATGTCTTCCGCCCACCCGAATCCACCCACACCACAGAGAAAACTCTGTTCCATTCTTCTGTGCTCCAACACAGTAACCAAGGATCTTACCTCTGGTCCAAAAGACACCTCAGGAACTGGAACACTAGGTGATCATCCTAGAGAGTGAGAGCAGGAGAGAGAGAGCGAGATAGCAGGAGAGAGGTAGAGAGAGAGGTAGAGAGAGAGGTAGAGATAGCAGGAGAGAGAGAGAGATAGCGAGATAGCAGGAGAGCGAAAGAGAGAGAGAGAGAGATAGCAGGACAGAGAGAGAGATAGCAGGACAGAGAGAGAGATAGCAGGACAGAGAGAGAGATAGCAGGAGAGAGAGAGAGAGAGCAGGAGAGAGAAAGAGGGAGGGATAGAGTGAGAGATATAGAGCTAGCGTGTTAATTTCTGATTGTTTATTTCACTTTTGTTTATTATCTATTTTACTTGCTTTAGCAATGTTAACATGTCAATAAAGCTTTGAATTGAAATTGACAGAGTAGAGATACACAACTAAGACAAAACAACCAAAGCAAACGGGTCACAACTCCTGCAGCTTTGTCGCACGCTGGTTCTGTTCAGAGTCAAGGGGAGGCTTCAAGGAGACTCTTATGGCAGGAACATCTACAGCTCATCTCTTGGCAGTAGTACAGTAGACTACTTTATCTCTGACCTCAACCCAGAGTCTCTCAGAGCGTTCACAGTCAGCCCACTGACCTCAACCCAGAGTCTCTCAGAGCGTTCACAGTCAGCCCCCTGACCTCAACCCAGAGTCTCTCAGAGCGTTCACAGTCAGCCCCTGACCTCAACCCAGAGTCTCTCAGAGCGTTCACAGTCAGCCCCCTGACCTCAACCCAGAGTCTCTCAGAGCGTTCACAGTCAGCCCACTGACCTCAACCCAGAGTCTCTCAGAGCGTTCACAGTCAGCTGACCCCAACCCAGAGTCTCTCAGAGCGTTCACAGTCAGCCCACTGACCTCAACCCAGAGTCTCTCAGAGCGTTCACAGTCAGCCCACTGACCTCAACCCAGAGTCTCTCAGAGCGTTCACAGTCAGCCCCTGACCTCAACCCAGAGTCTCTCAGAGCGTTCACAGTCAGCCCCTGACCTCAACCCAGAGTCTCTCAGAGCGTTCACAGTCAGCCCACTGACCTCAACCCAGAGTCTCTCAGAGCGTTCACAGTCAGCCCCTGACCTCAACCCAGAGTCTCTCAGAGCGTTCACAGTCAGCCCCCTGACCTCAACCCAGAGTCTCTCAGAGCGTTCACAGTCAGCCCCTGACAACTATCAGACCACAGCAAAATCACAGTCTACTTGAACAGAGCAATACTCAATCATGAGGCATCAAAGCCAAAGGAACTGAGTAACATTAAGAAATGCTATAGATGGAAGAACGTTGTTTGGAAACCTACCAAAAACAATTAGGCAACAACAAATTCAATCCCTTTTAGACAATTTCCTGGGTAAAACGTTCCACTGTAATAGTGAAGGTGTAAACTTGGCAGTAGAAAATCTAAACAGTATATTTGACCTCTCAGCTTCCCTATCTAATCTAAACAGTATATTTGACCTCTCAGCTTCCCCATCAAATCTATCAATGTCAAGCAGACAACCAAAGAAAATTAACAACAATGACAAATGGTTTGATGAAGAATGCAAAAACCTAAGGAAGAAATTGAGAAACCTGTCCAACCAAAAACATAGAGACCCGGAAAACCTGAGTCTACGCCTTCACTATGGTGAATCACTAAAACAATACAGAAATACACTACGGAAAAAGAAGGAACAGCACGTCAGAAATCAGCTCAATGTAATTGAAGAATCCATAGACTCTAACCACTTCTGGGAAAACTCGAAACAAACAACAACACAAAGAGTTATCTATCCAAAACGGAGATGTGTGGTAAACCACTTCTCCAATCTTTTTGTCTCTATGACAAAGAACAAACAGCAATAACATATACATGATCAAATACAAATCTTAGAATCAACTATTAAAGACCAGAACCCACTGGATTCTCCAATTACATTTAATGATCTACAGGACAAAATACAAGCCCTTCAACCCAAAAAGGCCTGTGGGGTTGATGGTATCCTAAATGAAATGATAAAATATACAGACCCAAAATTACAATTGTCTATACTTCTACTCTTTAACATCATCCTTAGCTCTGGCATCTTCCCCAATATTTGGAACCAAGGACTGATCATCCTGATCCACAGAAGTGGAGACAAATTTGACCCCAATAACTACCGTGGGATATGCATCAACAGCAACCTTGGGAAAATCCTCTGCATTATCATTAACAGCAGACTCGTACATTTCCTCAGTGAAAACAATGTACTGAGCAAATGTCAAATTGGCTTCTTACCTAATTACCGTATGACAGACCACGTATTCACCCTGCACACCCTAATTGACAAACAAAGGCAAACAAAGGCAAAGTCTTCTCATGCTTTGTTGATTTCAAGAAAGCTTTTGGCTCAATTTGGCATGAGAGTCTGCTGTACAAAGTGATGGAAAATGGTGTTGGGGGAAAACATACGACATTACAAACAACAAGTGTGCGGTTAAAATTGGTAAAAAACACACACATTTCTTTCCACAAGGCTGTGGGGTGAGACAGGGATGCAGCCTAAGCCCCACCCTCTTCAACATATACATCAAAGAATTGGCGAGGGAACTAGAACAGTCTGCAGCACCCGGCCTCACCCTACTAGAATCTGAAGTCAAATGTCTACTGTTTGTTGATGATCTGGTGCTTCTGTCACCAATCAAGGAGGGCCTACAGCAGCACCTTATTCTGCACAGATTCTGCCAGACCTGGGCCCTGACAGTAAATCTCAGTAAGACAAAAACAATGGTGTTCCAAAAAAGGTCCAGTCACCAGGACCACGAATACAAATTCCATCTAGACACCGTTTCCCTGGAGCACACAGGAAACTATACATACCCTGGCCTAAACATCAGGACCTCAGGTCACTTCCACAAAGCTGTGAACGATCTGAGAGACAAGGCCAGAAGGGTCTTCTACGTCATCAAAAGGAACAGAACATGTGACATACATATCAGGATCTGGCTAAACTTCAGTTATAGAACCCATCGCCCTTCATGGTTGAGAGGTCTCTGCTGCCTGTGACTGGAACAAATTGCAAAAATCGCTGAAGTTGGAGACTTATCTCCTCACCAACTTCAAACATCTGCTATCTGAGCAGCTAACCGATCGCTGCAGCTGTACATAGTCCATCGGTAAATAGCCCACCCAATTTACCTACCTCATTCCCATACTGTTTTTATTTATTTACTTTTCTGCTCTTTTGCACACCAGTATCTCTACCTGCACATTACCATTTGATCATTTATCACTCCAGTGTTAATCTGCTAAATTGTAATTATTTGCCTACCTCCTCATGCCTTTTGCACACAATGTATATAGACAATTTTTTTCGACTGTGTTATTGACTTGTTTATTGTTTACTCCATGTGTAACTCTGTGTTGTCTGTTCAGACTGCTATGCTTTATCTTGGCCAGGTCGCAGTTGCAAATGAGAACTTGTTCTCAACTAGCCTACCTGGTTAAATAAAGGTGTTCTCAACTAGCCTACCTGGTTAAATAAAGGTGTTCTCAACTAGCCTACCTGGTTAAATAAAGGTGTTCTCAACTAGCCTACCTGGTTAAATAAAGGTGTTCTCAACTAGCCTACCTGGTTAAAACCTCTTGCTCCTACCCCCTACTTTTTCGAACATTCTGTTAAAAATCGCGCAACATTTCAGCGCCCTGCTACTCAGGTCAGGAATATAGTATATGCATATGATTAGTATGTGTGGATAGAAAACACTCTGACGTTTCTAAAACTGGTTAAATCACGGCTGTGACTATAACAGAGCGTCTGTTTCATCGAAAAGCGCAGGAAAATCTGATCACTGAAAATGGAAAAAATATCCATGCGCCACTTCCAGGAATTGTTAAAGGTGAACCGTATTAAATGAGGCCGAGGTTGCAGTACCTACAGCTTCCACAGGATGTCTAGAGTCTTCTCATTTGCTTCGGATTTGATTCTTGGTCGAACCGACCCAAGGGAACCGATTCCCTCCGGCCTCCAACAGGATGTATTGGTTGAGTTTTTTCTGGGCATTTTTTCCAGACGACCACCTATAGAATTTACATCGCCTCCTGATGAATTTTATCGCTTATTAATGTGTACTAATACCTAAAGTTGCATTACAAAAGTATTTCGAAGTGTTTTGTGAAAGTTTATCGTCGACTTTTTACTTTTAAAAAATGACGTTACGTTATGAAACGCTATTTTTTCCGTTTATCACACAGTCTTTATAGATCGATATCTAGGCTATATATGGACCGATTTAAGCGAAAAAAAAGACCCAATATTGATTATGGGACATCAAGGAGTGCCAACAAAGAAGATGGTCAAAGGTAATGAATGTTTTATATTTTATTTGTGCGTTTTGTGTAGCGCCGACTATGCTAATTATTTTGTTTACGTCCCCTGTGGGTCTTTTGGGGTGTTACATGCTATCAGATAATAGCTTCTCATGCTTTCTCCGAAAAGCATTTTAAAAATCTGACTTGTGGCCTGGATTCACAACGAGTGTAGCTTTAATTTGATACCCTGCATGTGTATTTTAATGAACGTTTGAGTTTTAACGAGTGCTATTAGCATGTAGCGTAGCACATTTGCATTTCCTGATGTCTAGATGGGACGTCTGCGTCTCAAGTAGGAGCAAGAGGTTAAATAAAGGTGTTCTCAACTAGCCTACCTGGTTAAATAAAGGTGTTCTCAACTAGCCTACCTGGTTAAATAAAGGTGTTCTCAACTAGCCTACCTGGTTAAATAAAGGTGTTCTCAACTAGCCTACCTGGTTAAATAAAGGTGTTCTCAACTAGCCTACCTGGTTAAATAAAGGTGTTCTCAACTAGCCTACCTGGTTAAATAAAGGTGTTCTCAACTAGCCTACCTGGTTAAATAAAGGTGTTCTCAACTAGCCTACCTGGTTAAATAAAGGTGTTCTCAACTAGCCTACCTGGTTAAATAAAGGTGTTCTCAACTAGCCTACCTGGTTAAATAAAGGTGTTCTCAACTAGCCTACCTGGTTAAATAAAGGTGAAATAAAAAAGGTCTGGGCCAACCAAGACGTCACAAAAACCAAATTGAGTCTGTATGCAGAACTCTGCAAAAATATCCTCTGTGTACAACGTAAAACACCAAATAATGCAGAGCAGAATAAGGCTGATACCAATTAACTATCAAAATCCAGAAATGAGCCATTCAATTCTACAACCGCCTAAAAGGAAGCGATTCCCAAACACATTGGAAAGAATTAACAAAAAAAACAGAGCAGAATACCTGATCACTGTGACTGACCCAAAATGAAGGAAATCTTTAACTATGTACAAACTCAGTGAGCATAGCCCTGCTATTGAGAGAGGCCGCCGTAGGCAGACCTGGTTCTCAAGAGAAGACGGGCTATGTGCACACTGCCCACAAAATGAGGTGGAAATTGAGCTGCACTTCCTAACCTCCTGCCAAATGTATGACCATATTAGAGACACATATTTCCAGCAGATTACAGACCCACAAAGAATTTCAAAACAAATCCAATTTTGATAAGCTCCCATATCTATTGGGTGAAATACCACAGTGTGACATCACAGCAGCAAGATGTGTGACCTGTTGCCACGAGAAAAGGTCAACCAGTGAAGAACACACACCATTGTAAATACAACCCATATTTATGTTTTTTTATTTCTCCCTTTGTACTTTTAACTATTTGCACATCGTTACAACACTGTGTATATACAAAAAATAATGACATTTGAAAAGTCTCTATTCCTTTTGTGAGTGTAATGTTTACTGTTAATTAAAATAAAATCACTTTTGTTTATTATCTATTTCACTTGCTTTAGCAAACATATAAAACCATTGAAACGTTTGGTGTCACTTAGAAATGTTTTGAAAGAAAAGCACATTTTTTTAACATCAAATTGATCAGAAATACAGTGTGGACATTGTTAACGTTGTAAATGACTATTGTAGCTGGAAACGGCAAATATATAATGGAATATCTACATAGGCGTACAGAGGCCCAGTATCAGCAACCATCACTCGTGTTCCAATGGCACGTATTGTTAGCTAATCCAAGTTTATCATTTTAAAAGACAGAGCAAACTGTCTCTAACCAGAATAGAAAGAGGAGTGGGAGGCCCCGGTGCACCACTGAAGAAGAGGACAAGTACATTAGTGTGTCTAGTTTGAGAAACAGACACCTCTTAAGTCCTCCAATGGCAGCTTCATTAAATAGTACTCACTCTCAACATTAACAGTGAAGAGGCGACTCAGGGATGCTGGCCTTCTAGGCAGAGTTCCTCTGTCCAGTGTCTGTGTTATTTTGCCCATCTTAACCTTTCCTTTTTATTGGTGAGTCTGAGATATGGCTTTTTCTTTGAAACTCTGCCTAGAAGGCCAGCATCTCAGAGTTGCCTCTTCACTGTTGACGTTGAGACTGGTGTTTTGCGGGTATTGTTTAATGAAGATGCCAGTTGAGGACTTGTGAGGTGTCCGTTTCTACAACTAGACACAAATGTACTTGTCCTCTTGCTCAGTTGTTCACCGGGGCCTCCCACTCCTCCTATTCTGGTTAGAGAAAGTTTGCGCTGTTCTGTGAAGGGAGTAGTACACAGCGTTGTACGAGATCTTCAGTTTCTTGCCAATTTCTCGCATGGAATAGCCTTCATTTCTCAGAACAAGAATAGACTGACGAGTTTCAGAAGAAAGTTCTTTGTTTCTGACCATTTTGAGCCTGTAATCGAACCTAAAGGCCAGTTTTATTCCTTCTTTAAATCAGCACAACAGTTTTCAGCTGTGCTAACATAATTGCAAAAGGGTTTTCAAATGATCAATTAGCATTTTAAAATTATAAACTTGGCTTAGCTAACACAACTTGGCATTGGAACACAGGAGTGATGGTTGCTGATAATGGATATTCTGATTGGATATTCTGATTGCTGATATGTAGATATTCCATTTTCAAAAATCAGCCATTTCCAGTTACAATAGTCATTTACAACATTAACAATGTCTACACTTCTGATCAATTTGATGTTATTTTAAATCGACCAAAAAAATTTGCTTTTCTTTCAAAAACAAGGACATTTCTAAGTGACCCCAAACTGTTGAATGGTAGTGTATGTTGTCCATGTCAATAAAGCCATTTGAATTTAAATTGAATTGAGAGAGCCAGAGTGAGAGACAGAGTGAGAGACAGAGTGAGAACAAGAGTTCATGCCTGTAAGTCACTGTGGATAAAATGCTAAATGCCATAGATTATTGTGATTCTTATGAAGTGAAATGTTGGCAGCCCTACATGGTCCATAACAACACCTTTTACAGCAACCCATTAGATACACCTACACCTGTGTGTGCAGTTTGGAGCCCTACATGGTCCATAACAACACCTTCTACAGCAACCCATTAGATACACCTACACCTGTGTGTGCAGTTTGGAGCCCTACATGGTCCATAACAACACCTTCTACAGCAACCCATTAGATACACCTACACCTGTGTGTGCAGTTTGGAGCCCTACATGGTCCATAACAACACCTTCTACAGCAACCCATTAGATACACCTACACCTGTGTGTGCAGTTTGGAGCCCTACATGGTCCATAACAACACCTACATGGTCCATAACAACACCTACATGGTCCATAACAACACCTACATGGTCCATAACAACACCTACATGGTCCATAACAACACCTACAACCTGTGTTGCAGTTTTCATTCCATAACACATTTACATGGTCCATAACAACACCTCCATGGTCCATAACAACAACAGAAGGTGTTTCTTTTCTTCCATTGTCAGATTTTCCTGAAACGAACTCCACTCTATACACAACAGAATCAGAGACATGAAATGAACAGACACAGACACACACACACACAGAGACACACAGACACACACACACACACACACACACACACACACAGAGACACACACACAGAGACACACACACAGAGACACACACACAGAGACACACACACACACACACACACACAGCAGTGTTCTCTCAGAAAGTAAACGACTCAGTGCTAATCCAGATTTTCAATTAGCACTTATCTCCCGTTCCTACGGCGATAACAGCCAGGCAATTACATGGCTGATTCAGACAGTGGCGGGACTCTGTGTGTGTTTGTCGGAAGAGAGAAAAAGAGAGACAGAGATAGAGAGAGACACAGACTGACAGAGACTAAAAGAGAGAGAGACAAAGAGAGACCGAAAGAGAGAGAGGGAGAGATATGGAGAGAAAGAGGAAGAGAGAGAGAGAGAGAGACCCAACCAAATCATGAGAAAACAAAAAGACGAACCCAAACTTAAAGCTTTGACTATGTACAGACTCAGTGAACATAGCCTTGCTCAGTGAACATAGCCTTGCTCAGTGAACATAGCCTGTGAACATAGCCTTGCTATTGAGAAAGGTCGCCGTAGGCAGACCTGGCTCTCAAGAGAAGACAGGCTACAGTGGTTGAACCACTAAAAGTTGTGTGATTATGCTGAGGGACTTAGAGGTAATGTGTGGTCTAGTACAGTACCCTGCGTCACCACTTCATTTCTCCAGACCACCACAAGGGGGCGTTAGAGCACCGATTATGCTTCTGGGTCCTACTGTGTCTCTAACTGACAATGAATGGGCGACATAAACCTACATAGAAACTGATAATTGTGTACGACTTCAGTATGACTCACTAAAACTGTTGTTTCACTAAGGTTTTTGTTATTTTATTTTGTTAGGATGATTTAGCTCAGACAGGAGTAGTGTAGGAGCCACTCCAGACCGGTCACGTTGTACAGCGGCCTGAGTGGCACAGCGGTCTGAGTGGCACAGCGGTCTGAGTGGCACAGCGGTCTGAGTGGCACAGCGGTCTGAGACACTGCATAGCAGTGTAAACTGTGTTGCTACAGATGCTGGTTCAATACCCGTGCCGGGCCTTGACGTTTTCCCTCGCTCATTTTACGTTATTTGAGAATGAAATAATCTCCAAAATATAATTTTTTTATACAAAGCAATGATTATTATTATTATTATTATTATTATTAATTTAGAATGATATAAAAGCCCATTGGATATTCTCTCAGATATATTATGAACCCTGTTATTAGCAGGACAATATATATTGGTCATATTGGTCATGGCTCCCGAGTGGCTCACAATGAGATTACCTTGCAGTTCTCCAGCTGTATCTACTGAAAGCTCACAAGGTTCAAGGCAAGAGGGCAGGGGGCACGGGATGGGCTGCAGAGCCGCGCACAGAAGACTGACCTAGCCCCCATGGACCCCCCCCGCTACACTGGCAACACGAAGTGCATTGCACTAATAATGGTGCTGACGAGGGAAAGGTTTGCGCTGTTCTGTTCTTAGCGCCAGTCTGCACCTTGAAACTAAAACATTTTTTTTTTAAATATATATTTTTTTAAACCTTTACTTAACCAGGCAAGTCAGTTATGAACAAATTCTTATTTTCAATGACGGCCTAGGAACAGTGGGTTAAGGGGCAGAGACAGATTTGTACCTTGTCAGCTCAGGGGTTTGAACTTGCAACCTTGCGGTTACTAGTCCAACGCTCTAACCACTAGGCTACCCTGCCGCCCCTATCGCCTAATAATGGCATCTTTATGCTTTCATTAATAAAATGATAAAAATACTGTTTCAAAATGCCAATGTTTATTTAGTTATGGATTCATAACGAATCACTACGGGAATAAATATCACTGAATTACAGAAATATCCTCCAATCCTCTAAATGCAATTATTGGCGGAAAGTCACGTCATATTTTAGGCGACATGAGTCTCACTAGTGTTGAGTAATGTTCCGTGTAGGTCTGATTTATTTAAAGAGCATATTGAGGTTAGAAACAATAGGATTTGAAGCAACTACAACCATTTCAGCTGTTTAGAGCTGCTCTGAGACAAGCATGGGGACTGGTCCTGATAAATCTATCAGATCTATATTTTGACTGAATCTCCATTTGAGTATTGGTTAGACTACAATTATACAGTTAGAGTGTAGAAATGTTATGCTCTTAGTGTAACCTTTATTAGGCAAGTCAAAGTCTTACTTACAAGGACTCCTTCCTCCCCGTCGGGGAATTGAACCCCGGTCCGCACGACACAGGGATTCTCTAGTTAAATAGCCCAGTACTGTACTCACGACCATCACGTTGTACAGCGTCATATTTTCCATTCCATCCTAACATAAACCCTGAGGGTTTTTAGTTGTTGTCCTTGGAATAGAAACACCATAATATTAATCTAATTAATTAAGCAACATTTCTTAAAATCAGTCCCATATACTAGGTTTTCATTTCTCGAGTACAGCCAGTATTGAAGGCTATCAAATGCTCCTCAAACAAGCCCTCCGGTGGTCAAACTATCACTAACTGGCATTAATAGTAACAGTGGCACCATGCAACCCGCAGTACGCTGCAACTTTTAAAGGACGAACCACTGCAGGTTCAACACTGCCCACAACATGAGGTGGAAACTGAGCTGCACATCCTAACCTCCTGCCAAATCTATGACCATATTAGAGACACATATTTCCCTCAGATTACACAGATCCACAAAGAATTAGAAAACAAATCCAACTCCCATATCTACTGGGTGAAATACCACAGTGTGACATCACAGCAGCAAGATTTGTGACCTGTTGCCACAAGAAAAGGGCAACCAGTGAAGAACAAACTAGAGGGCCGTGTCAGCTGACCTGTAGTCTGGTGATGATGGGTCGTACTTCCTCAGGGAAATGCATGGCCACCAGGTCAGCTGACTTGGCAGGGTCAAGGGTCACCAGCTCCGCAATGTGCAGCAGGGCCTTGTCCCAGACACAGTGTTTCTCCTCTGAGCTGTAGCCAGGCATGGACAGCAGGTTGTGGATGTAGTTGAAGATCTCTTCCTGTTGACATGTCAATAAGACCAGTGTGAACTTCATCCATGCAAGGGTCAGAACCTACTGTCTACTGGGTGGTACGCTGCACAATACCTTTCTCAGAGGGTCTCTGAGGTAGCAGTCCAGAATCTTATCATACAGATGCTTCTGCTCATACAGAAACTCACAGATCTGGTAGCTGAGAGGAGGACAGAGGGGGAGGGAGAGAGGAGGAGGGAGAGAGGGGGGGGAGAGAGGGGGGAGGGAGAGAGGGAGGGGAGGGAGAGAGGAGGACAGAGGGGGAGGGAGAGAGGAGGAGGGGGAGAGAGAGGGGGAGGGAGAGACAGAGGGGGAGGAGAGAGAGGAGGACAGAGGGGGAGGTAGAGAGAGGAGGACAGAGGGGGAGGAGAGAGGAGGACAGAGGGGGAGGGAGAGAGGAGGACAGAGGGGGAGGTAGAGAGGAGGACAGAGGGGGAGGTAGAGAGGAGGACAGAGGGGGAGGTAGAGAGGAGGACAGAGGGGGAGGTAGAGAGGAGGACAGAGGGGGAGGTAGAGAGGAGGACAGAGGGGGGAGGAGAGAGGGGAGGGGAGGGAGAGAAGGGGACAGATGGGAGGGGAGAGGGAGGACAGAGGGGGAGGGAGAGAGGAGGAGGGGGAGAGAGAGGGGGGGGAGGGGGAGGGAGAGAAGGAGGACAGAGGGGGGGAGGGAGAGAGGAGGACAGAGGGGGAGGGAGAGAGGAGGACAGAGGGGGAGGGAGAGGGGGAGGAGTTAGTGGTTGAATATAGTATATATACTATACAAGTATATTCATAGAGAGAGAGAGACAGAGGGAGAGACAGAGAGAGAAACAGAGAGAGGATAAAAGAGGATAACTCACAACTCTGCCTTCTCAGCCAGTCCCAGTAGTCGTCCCTCATCAAACTGGACCACACCTCCCACCTGCAGCAGCTCCAACAGCACCTGGGAACCAATCACAGCCTCCACTGGATCACATGACCTGACCAATCCACAGGCAACGCTTGGAAAAAGAGCCCTAGGGGCAAATCTGAAATGGCACCCTATTCCGTAAATAGTGCACGACTTTAGTCCTGAACCTTGGAGTGACAGAGTGGTCTACCTGTTGTCTCTCTGTGTGTCTGGAGTCGTCGTCTGGACTACACAGGAACTCCAGAACCTGTGGAACAACAACACAAAACATAGCTCCAGGTTCTCCTACTGCCCAGTTTCAATAGAACACAACACGGCTCCAGGTTCTCCTACTGCCCAGTTTCAATAGAACACAACACAGCTCCAGGTTCTCCTACTGCCCAGTTTCAATAGAACACCACTCCAGGTTCTCCTACTGCCCAGTTTCAATAGAACACCACTCCAGGTACTCCTACTGCCCAGTTTCAATAGAACAACACAGCTCCAGGTTCTCCTACTGCCCAGTTTCAATAGAACACAATACGGCTCCAGGTTCTCCTACTGCCCAGTTTCAATAGAACACAACACTGCTCCAGGTTCTCCTACTGCCCAGTTTCAAAAGAACACAACACTGCTCCAGGTTCTCCTACTGCCCAGTTTCAATAGAACACAACACTGCTCCAGGTTCTCCTACTGCCCAGTTTCAAAAGAACACAACACTGCTCCAGGTTCTCCTACTGCCCAGTTTCAATAGAACACAACACTGCTCCAGGTTCTCCTACTGCCCAGTTTCAATAGAACACAACACTGCTCCAGGTTCTCCTACTGCCCAGTTTCAATAGAACACAACACTGCTCCAGGTTCTCCTACTGCCCAGTTTCAATAGAACACAACACTGCTCCAGGTTCTCCTACTGCCCAGTTTCAATAGAACACAACACTGCTCCAGGTTCTCCTACTGCCCAGTTTCAATAGAACACGGCTCCAGGTTCTCCTACTGCCCAGTTTCAATAGAACACAGCTCCAGGTTCTCCTACTGCCCAGATTCAATAGAACACAACACCACTCCAGGTACTCCTACTGCCCAGTTTCAATAGAACAACACAGCTCTAGGTTCTCCTACTGCCCAGTTTCAATAGAACACGGCTCCAGGTTCTCCTTCTGCCCAGGTTCAATAGAACACGGCTCCAGGTTCTCCTACTGCCCAGGTTCAATAGAACACGGCTCCAGGTTCTCCTACTGCCCAGGTTCAATAGAACACGGCTCCAGGTTCTCCTACTGCCCAGGTTCAATAGAACACGGCTCCAGGTTCTCCTACTGCCCAGGTTCAATAGAACAACACAGCTCCAGGTTCTCCTACTGCCCAGGTTCAATAGAACAACACAGCTCCAGGTTCTCCTACTGCCCAGGTTCAATAGAACACGGCTCCAGGTTCTCCTACTGCCCAGGTTCAATAGAACACGGCTCCAGGTTCTCCTACTGCCCAGTTTCAAAAGAACACAACACTGCTCCAGGTTCTCCTACTGCCCAGTTTCAATAGAACACAACACTGCTCCAGGTTCTCCTACTGCCCAGTTTCAATAGAACACAACACGGCTCCAGGTTCTCCTACTGCCCAGTTTCAATAGAACACAACACTGCTCCAGGTTCTCCTAGGTTCTCCTGCCCAGTTTCAATAGAACACAACACGGCTCCAGGTTCTCCTACTGCCCAGTTTCAATAGAACACACACTGCTCCAGGTTCTCCTACTGCCCAGTTTCAATAGAACACGGCTCCAGGTTCTCCTACTGCCCAGTTTCAATAGAACACAACACGGCTCCAGGTTCTCCTACTGCCCAGTTTCAATAGAACACAACACTGCTCCAGGTTCTCCTACTGCCCAGTTTCAATAGAACACAACACTGCTCCAGGTTCTCCTACTGCCCAGTTTCAATAGAACAACACTGCTCCAGGTTCTCCTACTGCCCAGGTTCAATAGAACACGGCTCCAGGTTCTCCTACTGCCCAGTTTCAATAGAACACAGCTCCAGGTTCTCCTACTGCCCAGATTCAATAGAACACAACACGGCTCCAGGTTCTCCTACTGCCCAGTTTCAATAGAACAACACAGCTCCAGGTTCTCCTACTGCCCAGTTTCAATAGAACACGGCTCCAGGTTCTCCCTGCCCAGGTTCAATAGAACACGGCTCCAGGTTCTCCTTCTGCCCAGGTTCAATAGAACACGGCTCCAGGTTCTCCTACTGCCCAGGTTCAATAGAACACAACACGGCTCCAGGTTCTCCTACTGCCCAGGTTCAATAGAACAACACAGCTCCAGGTTCTCCTACTGCCCAGGTTCAATAGAACAACACAGCTCCAGGTTCTCCTACTGCCCAGGTTCAATAGAACACAACACGGCTCCAGGTTCTCCTACTGCCCAGGTTCAATAGAACACGGCTCCAGGTTCTTCTGCCCAGTTTCTGAACACCAGGTTCAATAGAACACGGCTCCAGGTTCTCCTACTGCCCAGTTTCAAAAGAACACAACACTGCTCCAGGTTCTCCTACTGCCCAGTTTCAATAGAACACAACACTGCTCCAGGTTCTCCTACTGCCCAGTTTCAAAAGAACACAACACTGCTCCAGGTTCTCCTACTGCCCAGTTTCAATAGAACACAACACTGCTCCAGGTTCTCCTACTGCCCAGTTTCAATAGAACACAACACGGCTCCAGGTTCTCCTACTGCCCAGTTTCAATAGAACACAACACTGCTCCAGGTTCTCCTACTGCCCAGTTTCAATAGAACACAACACTGCTCCAGGTTCTCCTACTGCCCAGTTTCAATAGAACACAACACTGCTCCAGGTTCTCCTACTGCCCAGTTTCAATAGAACACAACACTGCTCCAGGTTCTCCTACTGCCCAGTTTCAATAGAACACAACACTGCTCCAGGTTCTCCTACTGCCCAGTTTCAGAACACAACACTGCTCCAGGTTCTCCTACTGCCCAGGTTCAATAGAACACGGCTCCAGGTTCTCCTACTGCCCAGTTTCAATAGAACACAGCTCCAGGTTCTCCTACTGCCCAGATTCAATAGAACACAACACCACTCCAGGTACTCCTACTGCCCAGTTTCAATAGAACAACACAGCTCTAGGTTCTCCTACTGCCCAGTTTCAATAGAACACGGCTCCAGGTTCTCCTTCTGCCCAGTTTCAATAGAACACGGCTCCAGGTTCTCCTTCTGCCCAGGTTCAATAGAACACGGCTCCAGGTTCTCCTACTGCCCAGGTTCAATAGAACACGGCTCCAGGTTCTCCTACTGCCCAGGTTCAATAGACACAACACAGCTCCAGGTTCTCCTACTGCCCAGGTTCAATAGAACAACACAGCTCCAGGTTCTCCTACTGCCCAGGTTCAATAGAACAACACAGCTCCAGGTTCTCCTACTGCCCAGGTTCAATAGAACACGGCTCCAGGTTCTCCTTCTGCCCAGGTTCAATAGAACACGGCTCCAGGTTCTCCTACTGCCCAGTTTCAAAAGAACACAACACTGCTCCAGGTTCTCCTACTGCCCAGTTTCAATAGAACACAACACGGCTCCAGGTTCTCCTACTGCCCAGTTTCAATAGAACACAACACTGCTCCAGGTTCTCCTACTGCCCAGTTTCAAAGAACACAACACTGCTCCAGGTTCTCCTACTGCCCAGTTTCAATAGAACACAACACTGCTCCAGGTTCTCCTACTGCCCAGTTTCAAAAGAACACAACACTGCTCCAGGTTCTCCTACTGCCCAGTTTCAATAGAACACAACACTGCTCCAGGTTCTCCTACTGCCCAGTTTCAATAGAACACAACACTGCTCCAGGTTCTCCTACTGCCCAGTTTCAATAGAACACAACACTGCTCCAGGTTCTCCTACTGCCCAGTTTCAATAGAACACAACACTGCTCCAGGTTCTCCTACTGCCCAGTTTCAATAGAACACAACACTGCTCCAGGTTCTCCTACTGCCCAGGTTCAATAGAACAGAACACTGCTCCAGGTTCTCCTACTGCCCAGTTTCAATAGAACACAGCTCCAGGTTCTCCTACTGCCCAGATTCAATAGAACACAACACCACTCCAGGTACTCCTACTGCCCAGTTTCAATAGAACAACACAGCTCTAGGTTCTCCTACTGCCCAGTTTCAATAGAACACACGGCTCCAGGTTCTCCTTCTGCCCAGTTTCAATAGAACACGGCAGCCAGGTTCTCCTACTGCCCAGGTTCAATAGAACACGGCTCCAGGTTCTCCTACTGCCCAGGTTCAATAGAACACGGCTCCAGGTTCTCCTACTGCCCAGGTTCAATAGAACAAACAGCTCCAGGTTCTCCTACTGCCCAGGTTCAACAGAACAACACAGCTCCAGGTTCTCCTACTGCCCAGGTTCAATAGAACAACACAGCTCCAGGTTCTCCTACTGCCCAGGTTCAATAGAACACGGCTCCAGGTTCTCCTTCTGCCCAGGTTTCAATAGAACACGGCTCCAGGTTCTCCTACTGCCCAGTTTCAAAAGAACACAACACTGCTCCAGGTTCTCCTACTGCCCAGTTTCAATAGAACACAACACTGCTCCAGGTTCTCCTACTGCCCAGTTTCAAAAGAACACAACACTGCTCCAGGTTCTCCTACTGCCCAGTTTCAATAGAACACAACACTGCTCCAGGTTCTCCTAGAACACAACACGGCTCCAGGTTCTCCTACTGCCCAGTTTCAATAGAACACAACACGGCTCCAGGTTCTCCTACTGCCCAGTTTCAATAGAACACGGCTCCAGGTTCTCCTACTGCCCAGGTTCAATAGACACACATCCCTGCTCCAGGCTCCCCAGGTTCTCCTACTGCCCAGTTTCAACACAGAACACAACACGGCTCCAGGTTCTCCTACTGCCCAGATTCAATAGAACACAACACCACTCCAGGTACTCCTACTGCCCAGTTTCAATAGAACAACACAGCTCTAGGTTCTCCTACTGCCCAGTTTCAATAGAACACGGCTCCAGGCAGTTATTCACACTACAGGAAGTCTTTATACTGAGAGTATTGAATGACTAAGTACATAAACACATCTATCCTCTTCCTGTTGGAAGCAGCTGTTTGGAGCCAGGTGTTAAGTGCCAACTCCTCGCTTGAGGCCCAATGAACATTCACAGAGTAGAACCCTGTAGCTGAGAGGTGACGAAGGAAGTCCCTTAACACAGAACATAACATATCTATCCCTGTAACACAGAACACATCTATCCCTGTAACACAGAACACAACACATCTATCCCTTTAACACAGAACACAACACATCTATCCCTTTAACACAGAACACATCTATCCCTTTAACACAGAACACATCTACTTTAACACATCTATCCCTTTAACATAACACATCTATCCCTTTAACACAGAACACATCTATCCCTTTAACACAGAACACAACACATCTATCCCTTTAACATAGAACACACACATCTACACATCACATCCCTTTAACACAGAACATAACACATCTATCCCTTTAACACAGAACACAACACATCTATCCCTTTAACATAGCACATCTATCCCTTTAACATAGAACACAACACATCTATCCCTTTAACACAGAACACATCTATCCCTTTAACACAGAACATAACACATCTATCCCTTTAACACAGAACACATCTATCCCTTTAACATAGAACACATCTATCCCTTTAACAGAACACATCTATCCCTTTAACACAGAACATAACACATCTATCCCTTTAACATAGCACATCTATCCCTTTAACATAGAACACAACACATCTATCCCTTTAACACAGAACATATCTATCCCTTTAACACAGAACACATCTATCCCTTTAACACAGAACACATCTATCCCTTTAACACAGAACACATCTATCCCTTTAACACAGAACACATCTATCCCTTTAACACAGAACACATCTATCCCTTTAACACAGAACACATCTATCCCTTTAACACAGAACACAACACATCTATCCCTTTAACACAGAACACATCTATCCCTTTAACACAGAACACATCTATCCCTTTAACACAGAACATAACACATCTATCCCTTTAACATAGAACACATCTATCCCTTTAACATAACACATCTATCCCTTTAACACAGAACATAACACATCTATCCCTTTAACACAGAACACATCTATCCCTTTAACATAACACATCTATCCCTTTAACATAACACATCTATCCCTTTAACACAGAACACAACACATCTATCCCTTTAACACAGAACACATCTATCCCTTTAACACAGAACATAACACATCTATCCCTTTAACATAGAACACATCTATCCCTTTAACACAGAACACAACACATCTATCCCTTTAACAGAACACATCTATCCCTTTAACACATAACACATCTATCCCTTTAACATAACACATCTATCCCTTTAACACAGAACATAACACATCTATCCCTTTAACATAGAACACATCTATCCCTTTAACATAACACATCTATCCCTTTAACATAACACATCTATCCCTTTAACACAGAACATCAATCCATTTAACACAGAACACATCTATCCCTTTAACACAGAACATAACACATCTATCCCTTTAACATAGAACACATCTATCCCTTTAACATAACACATCTATCCCTTTAACACAGAACACAACACATCTATCCCTTTAACACAGAACACATCTATCCCTTTCTATCATCTATCTTTAAACATAACACATCTATCCCTTTAACACAGAACATAACACATCTATCCCTTTAACACAGAACATAACACATCTATCCCTTTAAACAGAACACATCTATCCCTTTAACATAACACATCTATCCCTTTAACACAGAACACATCTATCCCTTTAACACAGAACATAACACATCTATCCCTTTAACAGAACACATCTATCCCTTTAACACAGAACACATCTATCCCTTTAACACAGAACACATCTATCCCTTTAACATAGAACACAACACATCTATCCCTTTAACAGAACACATCTATCCCTTTAACATAGAACATAACACATCTATCCCTTTAACAGAACACATCTATCCCTTTAACACAGAACATAACACATCTATCCCTTTAACACAGAACACAACACATCTATCCCTTTAACATAGCACATCTATCCCTTTAACATAGAACACAACACATCTATCCCTTTAACACAGAACACATCTATCCCTTTAACACAGAACATAACACATCTATCCCTTTAACACAGAACACATCTATCCCTTTAACACAGAACACATCTATCCCTTTAACATAGAACACAACACATCTATCCCTTTAACATAGAACACAACACATCTATCCCTTTAACAGAACACATCTATCCCTTTAACATAGGACACAACACATCTATCCCTTTAACACAGAACACATCTATCCCTTTAACACAGAACACATCTATCCCTTTAACACAGAACACATCTATCCCTTTAACACAGAACACATCTATCCCTTTAACATAGAACATAACACATCTATCCCTTTAACATAGAACATAACACATCTATCCCTTTAACATAGAACACATCTATCCCTTTAACATAACACATCTATCCCTTTAACAGAACACATCTATCCCTTTAACATAGAACACAACACATCTATCCCTTTAACACAGAACACATCTATCCCTTTAACATAGAACACTTTAAACACATCTATCCCTTTAACACAGAACACATCTATCCCTTTAACACAGAACATAACACATCTATCCCTTTAACACAGAACACATCTATCCCTTTAACACAGAACACATCTATCCCTTTAACACAGAACATCATCCCTTTCACATCTATCCCTTTAACATAGAACACAACACATCTATCCCTTTAACAGAACACATCTATCCCTTTAACACAGAACATAACACATCTATCCCTTTAACAGAACACATCTATCCCTTTAACATAACACATCTATCCCTTTAACACAGAACACAACACATCTATCCCTTTAACACAGAACATAACACATCTATCCCTTTAACATAACACAACACATCTATCCCTTTAACACAGAACACAACACATCTATCCCTTTAACACAACACATCTATCCCTTTAACATAACACATCTATCCCTTTAACACAGAACACATCTATCCCTTTAACACAGAACATAACACATCTATCCCTTTAACATAGAACATAACACATCTATCCCTTTAACATAGAACATAACACATCTATCCCTTTAACATAGAACACAACACATCTATCCCTTTAACACAGAACATAACACATCTATCCCTTTAACACAGAACATAACACATCTATCCCTTTAACACAGAACACATCTATCCCTTTAACACAGAACACATCTATCCCTTTAACACAGAACACATCTATCCCTTTAACACAACACATCTATCCCTTTAACACAGAACACATCTATCCCTTTAACACAGAACACAACACATCTATCCCTTTAACATAGAACATAACACATCTATCCCTTTAACACAGAACATAACACATCTATCCCTTTAACACAGAACACATCTATCCCTTTAACACAGAACACATCTATCCCTTTAACACAGAACACAACACATCTATCCCTTTAACACAGAACACATCTATCCCTTTAACACAGAACACATCTATCCCTTTAACACAGAACACATCTATCCCTTTAACACAGAACACATCTATCCCTTTAACACAGAACACATCTATCCCTTTAACACAGAACACTTTAACAACACATCTATCCCTTTAACACAGAACATAACACATCTATCCCTTTAACATAGAACATAACACATCTATCCCTTTAACATAGAACATAACACATCTATCCCTTTAACATAACACATCTATCCCTTTAACACAGAACACATCTATCCCTTTAACACAGAACACAACACATCTATCCCTTTAACACAGAACACATCTATCCCTTTAACACAGAACACATCTATCCCTTTAACACAGAACACATCTATCCCTTTTAACACAGAACACATCTATCCCTTTAACACAGAACACATCTATCCCTTTAACAGAACACATCTATCCCTTTAACACAGAACACATCTATCCCTTTAACACAGAACACATCTATCCCTTTTAACACTAGAACACATCTATCCCTTTAACACAGAGAACATCTATCCCTTTAACATAGAACATCTATCCCTTTAACATAGAACATCTATCCCTTTAACATAGAACATCTATCCCTTTAACATAGAACATCTATCCCTTTAACTAGAACATCTATCCCTTTAACATAGAACATAACACATCTTATGATGAAAAACAACAGTTGTGTCTTCGTTGCACTGCGTCTCTCACATTATTACTGAATCATATTTATGCAGGTTGCTAAGATGTTTAGTAACAGGCGTTGTGAGAAACTGCGATGATCTGGAACACGCCCATATCTCCTCCAGTCCAAACTATGTGGAATGG
>NW_024609477.1:117500-122500 GCF_018296145.1 Oncorhynchus tshawytscha
TCAGTCAAACAGGTTGATCAGAAGGTGAAAGCAGAGAGTCAGTCAAACAGGTTGATCAGAAGGTGAAAGCAGAGAGTCAGTCAAACAGGTTGATCAGAAGGTGAAAGCAGAGAGTCAGTCAAACAGGTTGATCAGAAGGTGAAAGCAGAGAGTCAGTCTGACAGGTTGATCAGAAGGTGAAAGCAGAGAGTCAGTCAAACAGGTTGATCAGAAGGTGAAAGCAGAGAGTCAGTCAAACAGGTTGATCAGAAGGTGAAAGCAGAGAGTCAGTCAAACAGGTTGATCAGAAGGTGAAAGCAGAGAGTCAGTCTGACAGGTTGATCAGAAGGTGAAAGCAGAGAGTCAGTCAAACAGGTTGATCAGAAGGTGAAAGCAGAGAGTCAGTCAAACAGGTTGATCAGAAGGTGAAAGCAGAGAGTCAGTCAAACAGGTTGATCAGAAGGTGAAAGCAGAGAGTCAGTCAAACAGGTTGATCAGAAGGTGAAAGCAGAGAGTCAGTCAAACAGGTTGATCAGAAGGTGAAAGCAGAGAGTCAGTCAAACAGGTTGATCAGAAGGTGAAAGCAGAGAGTCAGTCAAACAGGTTGATCAGAAGGTGAAAGCAGAGAGTCAGTCAAACAGGTTGATCAGAAGGTGAAAGCAGAGAGTCAGTCAAACAGGTTGATCAGAAGGTGAAAGCAGAGAGTCAGTCAAACAGGTTGATCAGAAGGTGAAAGCAGAGAGTCAGTCAAACAGGTTGATCAGAAGGTGAAAGCAGAGAGTCAGTCAAACAGGTTGATCAGAAGGTGAAAGCAGAGAGTCAGTCAAACAGGTTGATCAGAAGGTGAAAGCAGAGAGTCAGTCTGACAGGTTGATCAGAAGGTGAAAGCAGAGAGTCAGTCAAACAGGTTGATCAGAAGGTGAAAGCAGAGAGTCAGTCAAACAGGTTGATCAGAAGGTGAAAGCAGAGAGTCAGTCAAACAGGTTGATCAGAAGGTGAAAGCAGAGAGTCAGTCAAACAGGTTGATCAGAAGGTGAAAGCAGAGAGTCAGTCAAACAGGTTGATCAGAAGGTGAAAGCAGAGAGTCAGTCAAACAGGTTGATCAGAAGGTGAAAGCAGAGAGTCAGTCAAACAGGTTGATCAGAAGGTGAAAGCAGAGAGTCAGTCTGACAGGTTGATCAGAAGGTGAAAGCAGAGAGTCAGTCTGACAGGTTGATCAGAAGGTGAAAGCAGAGAGTCAGTCAAACAGGTTGATCAGAAGGTGAAAGCAGAGAGTCAGTCTGACAGGTTGATCAGAAGGTGAAAGCAGAGAGTCAGTCTGACAGGTTGATCAGAAGGTGAAAGCAGAGAGTCAGTCTGACAGGTTGATCAGAAGGTGAAAGCAGAGAGTCAGTCAAACAGGTTGATCAGAAGGTGAAAGCAGAGAGTCAGTCAAACAGGTTGATCAGAAGGTGAAAGCAGAGAGTCAGTCAAACAGGTTGATCAGAAGGTGAAAGCAGAGAGTCAGTCAAACAGGTTGATCAGAAGGTGAAAGCAGAGAGTCAGTCAAACAGGTTGATCAGAAGGTGAAAGCAGAGAGTCAGTCAAACAGGTTGATCAGAAGGTGAAAGCAGAGAGTCAGTCAAACAGGTTGATCAGAAGGTGAAAGCAGAGAGTCAGTCAAACAGGTTGATCAGAAGGTGAAAGCAGAGAGTCAGTCAAACAGGTTGATCAGAAGGTGAAAGCAGAGAGTCAGTCAAACAGGTTGATCAGAAGGTGAAAGCAGAGAGTCAGTCAAACAGGTTGATCAGAAGGTGAAAGCAGAGAGTCAGTCAAACAGGTTGATCAGAAGGTGAAAGCAGAGAGTCAGTCAAACAGGTTGATCAGAAGGTGAAAGCAGAGAGTCAGTCAAACAGGTTGATCAGAAGGTGAAAGCAGAGAGTCAGTCAAACAGGTTGATCAGAAGGTGAAAGCAGAGAGTCAGTCTGACAGGTTGATCAGAAGGTGAAAGCAGAGAGTCAGTCTGACAGGTTGATCAGAAGGTGAAAGCAGAGAGTCAGTCTGACAGGTTGATCAGAAGGTGAAAGCAGAGAGTCAGTCTGACAGGTTGATCAGAAGGTGAAAGCAGAGAGTCAGTCTGACAGGTTGATCAGAAGGTGAAAGCAGAGAGTCAGTCTGACAGGTTGATCAGAAGGTGAAAGCAGAGAGTCAGTCAAACAGGTTGATCAGAAGGTGAAAGCAGAGAGTCAGTCAAACAGGTTGATCAGAAGGTGAAAGCAGAGAGTCAGTCTGACAGGTTGATCAGAAGGTGAAAGCAGAGAGTCAGTCAAACAGGTTGATCAGAAGGTGAAAGCAGAGAGTCAGTCTGACAGGTTGATCAGAAGGTGAAAGCAGAGAGTCAGTCTGACAGGTTGATCAGAAGGTGAAAGCAGAGAGTCAGTCAAACAGGTTGATCAGAAGGTGAAAGCAGAGAGTCAGTCAAACAGGTTGATCAGAAGGTGAAAGCAGAGAGTCAGTCAAACAGGTTGATCAGAAGGTGAAAGCAGAGAGTCAGTCTGACAGGTTGATCAGAAGGTGAAAGCAGAGAGTCAGTCAAACAGGTTGATCAGAAGGTGAAAGCAGAGAGTCAGTCTGACAGGTTGATCAGAAGGTGAAAGCAGAGAGTCAGTCAAACAGGTTGATCAGAAGGTGAAAGCAGAGAGTCAGTCAAACAGGTTGATCAGAAGGTGAAAGCAGAGAGTCAGTCAAACAGGTTGATCAGAAGGTGAAAGCAGAGAGTCAGTCAAACAGGTTGATCAGAAGGTGAAAGCAGAGAGTCAGTCAAACAGGTTGATCAGAAGGTGAAAGCAGAGAGTCAGTCAAACAGGTTGATCAGAAGGTGAAAGCAGAGAGTCAGTCAAACAGGTTGATCAGAAGGTGAAAGCAGAGAGTCAGTCAAACAGGTTGATCAGAAGGTGAAAGCAGAGAGTCAGTCAAACAGGTTGATCAGAAGGTGAAAGCAGAGAGTCAGTCAAACAGGTTGATCAGAAGGTGAAAGCAGAGAGTCAGTCAAACAGGTTGATCAGAAGGTGAAAGCAGAGAGTCAGTCTGACAGGTTGATCAGAAGGTGAAAGCAGAGAGTCAGTCAAACAGGTTGATCAGAAGGTGAAAGCAGAGAGTCAGTCAAACAGGTTGATCAGAAGGTGAAAGCAGAGAGTCAGTCAAACAGGTTGATCAGAAGGTGAAAGCAGAGAGTCAGTCAAACAGGTTGATCAGAAGGTGAAAGCAGAGAGTCAGTCAAACAGGTTGATCAGAAGGTGAAAGCAGAGAGTCAGTCAAACAGGTTGATCAGAAGGTGAAAGCAGAGAGTCAGTCAAACAGGTTGATCAGAAGGTGAAAGCAGAGAGTCAGTCAAACAGGTTGATCAGAAGGTGAAAGCAGAGAGTCAGTCAAACAGGTTGATCAGAAGGTGAAAGCAGAGAGTCAGTCTGACAGGTTGATCAGAAGGTGAAAGCAGAGAGACAGTCTGACAGGTTGATCAGAAGGTGAAAGCAGAGAGTCAGTCTGACAGGTTGATCAGAAGGTGAAAGCAGAGAGTCAGTCTGACAGGTTGATCAGAAGGTGAAAGCAGAGAGACAGTCTGACAGGTTGATCAGAAGGTGAAAGCAGAGAGTCAGTCTGACAGGTTGATCAGAAGGTGAAAGCAGAGAGTCAGTCTGACAGGTTGATCAGAAGGTGAAAGCAGAGAGTCAGTCTGACAGGTTGATCAGAAGGTGAAAGCAGAGAGTCAGTCTGACAGGTTGATCAGAAGGTGAAAGCAGAGAGTCAGTCTGACAGGTTGATCAGAAGGTGAAAGCAGAGAGTCAGTCAAACAGGTTGATCAGAAGGTGAAAGCAGAGAGTCAGTCTGACAGGTTGATCAGAAGGTGAAAGCAGAGAGTCAGTCAAACAGGTTGATCAGAAGGTGAAAGCAGAGAGTCAGTCTGACAGGTTGATCAGAAGGTGAAAGCAGAGAGTCAGTCAAACAGGTTGATCAGAAGGTGAAAGCAGAGAGTCAGTCTGACAGGTTGATCAGAAGGTGAAAGCAGAGAGTCAGTCAAACAGGTTGATCAGAAGGTGAAAGCAGAGAGTCAGTCTGACAGGTTGATCAGAAGGTGAAAGCAGAGAGTCAGTCTGACAGGTTGATCAGAAGGTGAAAGCAGAGAGAGTCAGTCAAACAGGTTGATCAGAAGGTGAAAGCAGAGAGTCAGTCAAACAGGTTGATCAGAAGGTGAAAGCAGAGAGTCAGTCTGACAGGTTGATCAGAAGGTGAAAGCAGAGAGACAGTCTGACAGGTTGATCAGAAGGTGAAAGCAGAGAGTCAGTCTGACAGGTTGATCAGAAGGTGAAAGCAGAGAGTCAGTCTGACAGGTTGATCAGAAGGTGAAAGCAGAGAGTCAGTCTGACAGGTTGATCAGAAGGTGAAAGCAGAGAGACAGTCTGACAGGTTGATCAGAAGGTGAAAGCAGAGAGTCAGTCTGACAGGTTGATCAGAAGGTGAAAGCAGAGAGTCAGTCAAACAGGTTGATCAGAAGGTGAAAGCAGAGAGTCAGTCTGACAGGTTGATCAGAAGGTGAAAGCAGAGAGTCAGTCTGACAGGTTGATCAGAAGGTGAAAGCAGAGAGTCAGTCAAACAGGTTGATCAGAAGGTGAAAGCAGAGAGTCAGTCAAACAGGTTGATCAGAAGGTGAAAGCAGAGAGTCAGTCTGACAGGTTGATCAGAAGGTGAAAGCAGAGAGTCAGTCTGACAGGTTGATCAGAAGGTGAAAGCAGAGAGTCAGTCTGACAGGTTGATCAGAAGGTGAAAGCAGAGAGTCAGTCTGACAGGTTGATCAGAAGGTGAAAGCAGAGAGTCAGTCAAACAGGTTGATCAGAAGGTGAAAGCAGAGAGTCAGTCAAACAGGTTGATCAGAAGGTGAAAGCAGAGAGTCAGTCTGACAGGTTGATCAGAAGGTGAAAGCAGAGAGTCAGTCAAACAGGTTGATCAGAAGGTGAAAGCAGAGAGTCAGTCTGACAGGTTGATCA
>NW_024609477.1:127500-132500 GCF_018296145.1 Oncorhynchus tshawytscha
AGTGTTACTGTTACCCTGAGTGTTACTGTTACCTGAGTGTTACTGTTACCCTGAGTGTTACTGTTACCCTGAGTGTTACTGTTACCTGAGTGTTACTGTTACCCTGAGTGTTACTGTTACCCTGAGTGTTACTGTTACCCTGAGTGTTACTGTTACCCTGAGTGTTACTGTTACCTGAGTGTTACTGTTACCTGAGTGTTACTGTTACCCTGAGTGTTACTGTGTTACTGTTACCCTGAGTGTTACTGTTACCCTGAGTGTTACTGTTACCTGAGTGTTACTGTTACCCTGAGTGTTACTGTTACCCTGAGTGTTACTGTTACCCTGAGTGTTACTGTTACCCTGAGTGTTACTGTTACCCTGAGTGTTACTGTTACCCTGAGTGTTACTGTTACCGTGTGTGTTACTGTTACCCTGAGTGTTACTGTTACCCTGAGTGTTACTGTTACCCTGAGAGTTACTGTTACCCTGAGTGTTACTGTTACCGTGTGTGTTAATGTTACCATGTGTGTTACCGTGTGTGTTACTGTTACCGTGAGTGTTACCGTGTGTGTTATTGTTACCGTTAGTGTTGTGTGTGTTACTGTTACCGTGTGTGTTACTGCTAGTGTGTGTGTTACTGTTACTGTGTGTGTTACTGCTAGTGTGTGTTAGTGTGTGTGTTACTGCTAGTGTGAGTTACTGCTAGTGTGTGTTAGTGTGTGTGTTACTGTTACCGTGTGTGTTACTGCTAGTGTGTGTGTTACTGTTACCGTGTGTGTTACTGCTAGTGTGTGTTATTGTTACCGTGTGTGTTACTGCTAGTGTGTGTGTTACTGTTACTGTGTGTGTTACTGCTAGTGTGTGTTAGTGTGTGTGTTACTGCTAGTGTGAGTTACTGCTAGTGTGTGTTAGTGTGTGTGTTACTGCTAGTGTGTGTGTTACTGCTAGTGTGTGTTAGTGTGTGTGTTACTGCTAGTGTGTGTTAGTGTGTGTGTTACTGCTAGTGTGTGTGTTAGTGTGTTACTGTGTCCAATGTCCTCCCAAGGACCCCCCACCAGCCTAATCAGTCATTTGAAGAACTACAGAGAGGAAACACCCTGCAGAGAGATGAGGATACCTCATTAACACACTCCTTACAGCAACACAGAGGATACCTCATTAACACACTCCTTACAGCAACACAGAGGATACCTCATTAACACACTCCTTACAGCAACACAGAGGAGGATACCTCATTAACACACTCCTTACAGCAACACAGAGGAGGATACCTCATTAACACACTCCTTACAGCAACACAGAGGAGGATACCTCATTAACACACTCCTTACAGCAACACAGAGGATACCTCATTAACACACTCCTTACAGCAACACAGAGGATACCTCATTAACACACTCCTTACAGCAACATGGGGGATGTAGAGGAGTATACCTCATTAACACAGTCCTTACAGCAACATGGGGGATGTAGAGAGGAGGATACCTCATTAACACAGTCCTTACAGCAACATGGGGGATGTAGAGAGGAGTATACCTCATTAACACAGTCCTTACAGCAACATGGGGGATGTAGAGAGGAGGATACCTCATTAACACAGTCCTTACAGCAACATGGGGGATGTAGAGAGGAGGATACCTCATTAACACAGTCCTTACAGCAACATGGAAGAGTATACCTCATTAACAGTATTTATGCTGCAGTAGTTTATGTGTCGGGGGGCTGGGGTCAGTTTGTTATATCTGGAGTACTTCTCCTGTCCTATTCGGTGTCCTGTGTGAATCTAAGTGTGCGTTCTCTAATTCTCTCCTTCTCTCTTTCTTTCTCTCTCTCGGAGGACCTGAGCCCTAGGACCATGCCCCAGGACTACCTGACATGATGACTCCTTGCTGTCCCCAGTCCACCTGGCCATGCTGCTGTTCCAGTTTCAACTGACCTGAGCCCTAGGACCATGCCCCAGGACTACCTGACCTGAGCCCTAGGACCATGCCCCAGGACTACCTGGCATGATGACTCCTTGCTGTCCCCAGTCCACCTGGCCATGCTGCTGCTCCAGTTTCAACTTCCACCTGACTGTGCTGCTGCTCCAGTTTCAACTGTTCTGCCTTATTATTATTCGACCATGCTGGTCATTTATGAACATTTGAACATCTTGGCCATGTTCTGTTATAATCTCCACCCGGCACAGCCAGAAGAGGACTGGCCACCCCACACAGCCTGGTTCCTCTCTAGGTTTCTTCCTAGGTTTTGGCCTTTCTAGGGAGTTTTTCCTAGCCACCGTGCTTCTACACCTGCATTGCTTGCTGTTTGGGGTTTTAGGCTGGGTTTCTGTACAGCACTTTGAGATATCAGCTGATGTACGAAGGGCTATATAAATAAATTTGATTTGATTTGATTAACACAGTCCTTACAGCAACATGGGGGATGTAGAGAGGAGGATACCTCATTAACACAGTCCTTACAGCAACATGGGGGATGTAGAGAGGAGGATACCTCCTTAACACAGTCCTTACAGCAACATGGGGGATGTAGAGGTCTGTCACAAAGGGGGGAACATTCCAGGAATCTGTCCCTGATACACACACGTACCTGGTTCTTGACTTGAGACACCAGGTCCTCTGGGATGTCTCCTAGTGGATAGGCCCGGCCTGCCAGAGAGCAGCTGAGGGAGGAAGGAAATACATTACTGTGTGTCAGAGAGAGAGAGAGAGAGAGTGTGTGAGTGAGTGTGTGAGTGAGTGAGTGTGAGAGTGAGTGTGAGAGTGAGTGTGAGAGAGAAACAGACAGACAGAGAAGGAGAGAGAGAGACAAACAGAGACAGAAGGAAAGAGAGATCGAGAGAGAGAGAAAGAGAGAGAGACAAACAGACAGAGAAGGAGAGAGAGAGAGCGAGAGAGACAAACAGACAGAGGAGAGATAGAAAGAGAGCGAGAGAGACAAACAGACAGAGGAGAGAGAGAGAGAGAGAGAGAGAGAGAGAGAGAGAGAGAGAGAGACAAACAGACAGACAGAAGGAAAGAGAGATCGAGAGAGAGAAGAGAGACAAACAGACAGAAGGAGAGAGAGAGAGAGACAAACAGACAGAAGGAGAGAGAGAGAGACAAACAGACAGAGGAGAGATAGAAAGAGAGAGAGAGACAGACAGAGGAGAGATAGAAAGAGAGATATATATATAGAGAGAGAGAGAAAGAGCGAGAGAGACAAACAGACAGAGAAAGAGAGAGAGAGAGAGAGAGAGAAACAGACAGAGGAGAGATAGAAAGAGAGAGAGAGACAAACAGACAGAGGAGAGATAGAAAGAGAGAGAGAGAGACAGAGAGAGAGACAGGATGTATATGTGTGACTGTACCTGATATAAACGAGCAGCTTGTTACCCATCACCACCTGTTCATCTGTCAGGCAGAAATAGACAAATCTTCTTTCTGAGTTGTTTATTTATTAGTTATTAGACATGTTGACATGTTGAAAAACCACAAATCTACTTTCCGAGTGATTTATTTCCGGAGGGCCTTGCCTTTACTCCCACTAAGATCTCCAGGCTGATGTTCAATGAATCATGGAATCAGTGCCTACCTGTGAGGGCCCTGCCTTCTCTCAGCGGGGGGCCAATGACCTGGAAGAGTTTCTGAAACACAGGAAGAGAAACCTCAGGGGTCAAGTTCATACATCTCCTTTGATTAAAAACTCCACTCTCTCTGACAGTTTGTCCCTAGGCTGTAGCCGTAGCACTACATCATTTCTTTATCACGATTCTTTGTGACACCTCGTCTCATATTTCAAAAGGATTTTCCCAGCAGCCTTAGGGCTTCTTTCATTTCTGTTAGATTCCTTTTAGTTTAGGTTGGTTCATCGAACAAATCAAAGCCCCCGTCGCTCCCCAGGGGACTGGTAGATAATGGTGCTGAGAGAACCAGATAACCAGAGAGAGGCAGAGAGCCAGATAACCAGAGAGAGGCAGAGAGCCAGGTAACCAAAGAGAGGCAGAGAGCCAGGTAACCAAAGAGAGGCAGAGAACCAGATAACCAGAGAGAGGCAGAGAACCAGATAACCAGAGAGAGGCAGAGAACCAGATAACCAAAGAGAGGCAGAGAGAGAGCAGAGAAGCCAGATAACCAGAGAGAGGCAGAGAGCCAGAGAACCAGATAACCAGAGAGAGGCAGAGAGAGCCAGATAACCAGAGAGAGGCAGAGAGAGGCAGAGAGCCAGATAACCAGAGAGAGGCAGAGAGAGCCAGATAACCAGAGAGAGGCAGAGAGCCAGATAACCAGAGAGAGGCAGAGAGGATAACCAGAGAGAGGCAGAGAGCCAGATAACCAGAGAGAGGCAGAGAGAACCAGATAACCAGAGAGAGGCAGAGAGAGGCAGAGAGAGAACCAGAGAGAGGCAGAGAGAGGCAGAGAGCCAGATAACCAGAGAGAGGCAGAGAGAACCAGATAACCAGAGAGAGGCAGAGAGAGGCAGAGAACCAGAGAACCAGAGAGAGGCAGAGAACCAGCAGGCAGAGAGAACCAGATAACCAGAGAGAGGCAGAGAGAGGCAGAGAGAACCAGATAACCAGAGAGAGGCAGAGAGAGGCAGAGAGAACCAGATAACCAGAGAGAGGCAGAGAGAGGCAGAGAGCCAGATAACCAGAGAGAGGCAGAGAACCAGATAACCAGAGAGAGGCAAAGAGAGCCAGATAACCAGAGAGAGGCAAAGAGAGCCAGATAACCAGAGAGAGGCAAAGAGAGCCAGATAACCAGAGAGAGGCAGAGAACCAGATAACCAGAGAGAGGCAGAGAGAGCCAGATAACCAGAGAGAGGCAAAGAGAGCCAGATAACCAGAGAGAGGCAGAGAGCCAGATAACCAAAGAGAGGCAGAGAGCCAAATAACCAGAGAGAGGCAGAGAGCCAGATAACCAGAGAGAGGCAGAGAGCCAGATAACCAGAGAGAGGCAGAGAGCCAGATAACCAGAGAGAGGCAGAGAGCCAGATAACCAGAGAGAGGCAGAGAGAGCCAGATAACCAGAGAGAGGCAG
>NW_024609477.1:145000-177500 GCF_018296145.1 Oncorhynchus tshawytscha
TAGTATTATAGTACCTCCATAGGGGTGATGTAGTCATTAAACAGTATTATAGTACCTCCATAGGGGTGATGTAGGTGATGTAGTCATTAAACAGTATTATAGTACCTCCATAGGGGTGATGTAGTCATTAAACAGTATTATAGTACCTCCATAGGGGTGATGTAGTCATTAAACAGTATTATAGTACCTCCATAGGGGTGATGTAGTCATTAAACAGTATTATAGTACCTCCATAGGGGTGATGTAGTCATTAAACAGTATTATAGTACCTCCATAGGGGTGATGTAGTCATTAAACAGTATTATAGTACCTCCATAGGGGTGATGTAGTCATTAAACAGTATTATAGTACCTCCATAGGGGTGATGTAGTCATTAAACAGTATTATAGTACCTCCATAGGGGTGATGTAGTCATTAAACAGTATTATAGTACCTCCATAGGGGTGATGTAGTCATTAAACAGTATTATAGTACCTCCATAGGGGTGATGTAGTCATTAAACAGTATTAAACAGTGATGTAGTATTAAACAGTATTATAGTACCTCCATAGGGGTGATGTAGTCATTAAACAGTATTATAGTACCTCCATAGGGGTGATGTAGTCATTAAACAGTATTATAGCACCTCCATAGGGGTGATGTAGTCATTAAACAGTATTATAGCACCTCCATAGGGGTGATGTAGTCATTAAACAGTATTATAGTACCTCCATAGGGGTGATGTAGTCATTAAACAGTATTATAGTACCTCCATAGGGGTGATGTAGTCATTAAACAGTATTATAGTACCTCCATAGGGGTGATGTAGTCATTAAACAGTATTATAGTACCTCCATAGGGGTGATGTAGTCATTAAACATAGGGGTGATGTAGTCATTAAACAGTATTATAGTACCTCCATAGGGGTGATGTAGTCATTAAACAGTATTATAGTACCTCCATAGGGGTGATGTAGTCATTAAACAGTATTATAGTACCTCCATAGGGGTGATGTAGTCATTAAACAGTATTATAGTACCTCCATAGGGGTGATGTAGTCATTAAACAGTATTATAGTACCTCCATAGGGGTGATGTAGTCATTAAACAGTATTATAGTACCTCCATAGGGGTGATGTAGTCATTAAACAGTATTATAGTACCTCCATAGGGGTGATGTAGTCATTAAACAGTATTATAGTACCTCCATAGGGGTGATGTAGTCATTAAACAGTATTATAGTACCTCCATAGGGGTGATGTAGTCATTAAACAGTATTATAGTACTCCATAGGGGTGATGTAGTCATTAAACAGTATTATAGTACCTCCATAGGGGTGATGTAGTCATTAAACAGTATTATAGTACCTCCCATTAAACAGTATTATAGTACCTCCATAGGGGTGATGTAGTCATTAAACAGTATTATAGTACCTCCATAGGGGTGATGTAGTCATTAAACAGTATTATAGTACCTCCATAGGGGTGATGTAGTCATTAAACAGTATTATAGTACCTCCATAGGGGTGATGTAGTCATTAAACAGTATTATAGTACCTCCATAGGGGTGATGTAGTCATTAAACAGTATTATAGTACCTCCATAGGGGTGATGTAGTCATTAAACAGTATTATAGTACCTCCATAGGGGTGATGTAGTCATTAAACAGTATGTAGTCATTTATAGTACCTCCATAGGGGTGATGTAGTCATTAAACAGTATTATAGTACCTCCATAGGGGTGATGTAGTCATTAAACAGTATTATAGTACCTCCATAGGGGTGATGTAGTCATTAAACAGTATTATAGTACCTCCATAGGGGTGATGTAGTCATTAAACAGTATTATAGTACCTCCATAGGGGTGATGTAGTCATTAAACAGTATTATAGTGATGTAGTCCTCCATAGGGGTGATGTAGTCATTAAACAGTATTATAGTACCTCCATAGGGGTGATGTAGTCATTAAACAGTATTATAGTACCTCCATAGGGGTGATGTAGTCATTAAACAGTATTATAGTACCTCCATAGGGGTGATGTAGTCATTAAACAGTATTATAGTACCTCCATAGGGGTGATGTAGTCATTAAACAGTATTATAGTAAGGGGTGATGTAGTCATTAAACAGTATTATAGTACCTCCATAGGGGTGATGTAGTCATTAAACAGTATTATAGTACCTCCATAGGGGTGATGTAGTCATTAAACAGTATTATAGTACCTCCATAGGGGTGATGTAGTCATTAAACAGTATTATAGTACCTCCATAGGGGTGATGTAGTCATTGATGTAGTCATTAAACAGTATTATAGTACCTCCATAGGGGTGATGTAGTCATTAAACAGTATTATAGTACCTCCATAGGGGTGATGTAGTCATTAAACAGTATTATAGTACCTCCATAGGGGTGATGTAGTCATTAAACAGTATTATAGTACCTCCATAGGGGTGATGTAGTCATTAAACAGTATTATAGTACCTCCATAGGGGTGATGTAGTCATTAAACATTAAACATAGGGGTGATGTAGTCATTAAACAGTATTATAGTACCTCCATAGGGGTGATGTAGTCATTAAACAGTATTATAGTACCTCCATAGGGGTGATGTAGTCATTAAACAGTATTATAGTACCTCCATAGGGGTGATGTAGTCATTAAACAGTATTATAGTACCTCCATAGGGGTGATGTAGTCATTAAACAGTATTATAGTACCTCCATAGGGGTGATGTAGTCATTAAACAGTATTATAGTACCTCCATAGGGGTGATGTAGTCATTAAACAGTATTATAGTACCTCCATAGGGGTGATGTAGTCATTAAACAGTATTATAGTACCTCCATAGGGGTGATGTAGTCATTAAACAGTATTATAGTACCTCCATAGGGGTGATGTAGTCATTAAACAGTGATAGTCATTAAACAGTATTATACCTCCATAGGGGTGATGTAGTCATTAAACAGTATTATAGTACCTCCATAGGGGTGATGTAGTCATTAAACAGTATTATAGTACCTCCATAGGGGTGATGTAGTCATTAAACAGTATTATAGTACCTCCATAGGGGTGATGTAGTCATTAAACAGTATTATAGTACCTCCATAGGGGTGATGTAGTCATTAAACAGTATTATAGTACCTCCATAGGGGTGATGTAGTCATTAAACAGTATTATAGTACCTCCATAGGGGTGATGTAGTCATTAAACAGTATTATAGTACCTCCATAGGGGTGATGTAGTCATTAAACAGTATTATAGTACCTCCATAGGGGTGATGTAGTCATTCATTCCCCTGTTGAACACGTAGATCATGGCATCATACAGCTGGTTGTCCCAACACATCTGGACCACCTGGATACACAGGGAGAGAACAGGTTACTACTGGAGTCTACAGACTTGATCTGCTGATTGGAACAAGGTTAATGACAGTAGTAAATATCTAGAGGGAAGAGAGGAAACACTGACTGACATCCTCTCCTCCTCCGTCTCCTCCCCCCCCGTCTCCTCCCCTCTCCCCGTCTCCTCCCCCCCCCCTCCTCCCCCGTCTCCTCCCCTCCCCCGTCTCCTCCCCCTCCCCCGTCTCCTCCCCTCCCCCCGTCTCCTCCCCCCCCTCTCCCCCGTCTCCTCCCCCCTCCCCCTCCTCCTCCCCCTCTCCCCGTCTCCTCCCCTGTCTCCTCCCCTCCCCTGTCTCCTCTCCTCCCCTGTCTCCTCTCCTCCCCTGTCTCCTCTCCTCCCCTGTCTCCTCTCCTCCCCTGTCTCCTCTCCTCCCCTGTCTCCTCTCCTCCCCTGTCTCTCTCTCCCCTCCCCTGTCTCCTCTCCTCCCCTGTCTCCTCTCCTGTCTCCTCTCCTCCCCTGTCTCCTCTCCTCCCCTGTCTCCTCTCCTCACTACCTGTTGTATGTCGAGGCTGGTGATGTCCAGATGTATCAGACAGTTCTCTACACTGTCCATCATGTTGTTATCCTGTAGGTGGGTCAGCAGGTCTCTCATGACGGGAGCGGTCACACAGCCCAGACGCTCCGACACGATGTAGGGTTCCAAACTCTCCAGGAAGACCCCCCGAGCCACACAGTTCTCCACCAGGCGGGTATACAGCTGGTTAAACAGTAGGTCCCTATAGGACCACAGAGAGAAGAGCATGATCATGGTAGCAGTTCTCCACCAGGCGGGTACATAGCTGGTTAAACAGTAGGTCTCTATAGGACCACAGAGAGAAGAGCATGATCATGGTAGCAGTTCTCCACCAGGCGGGTATATAGCTGGTTAAACAGTAGGTCCTATAGGACCACAGAGAGAAGAGCATGATCATGGTAGCAGTTCTCCACCAGGCGGGTATATAGCTGGTTAAACAGTAGGTCTCTATAGGACCACAGAGAGAAGAGCATGATCATGGTAGCAGTTCTCCACCAGGCGGGTATATAGCTGGTTAAACAGTAGGTTAAACACCAGTCTCAACATCAACAGTGAAGAGGCGACTTCGGGATGCTGGCCTTCTAGGCAGAGTAGGGTTGTGTATCGGAGGACACATGACTTTCGACCTTCGTTTCTCCCGAGCCCGTACGGAAATTGTAGCGATGAGACAAGATAGTAGCTACTAACAATTGGATACCACGAAATTGGGGAGAAAAAGGGGGTAAAATTCTAAAATAAAAATAAAAGATTAAGATGGGCAAAAGAACACAGACACTGGACAGAGGAACTCTGCCTCGAAGGTCAGCATCCCGGAGTCGCCTCTTCACTGTTGAAGTTGAGACTGGTGTTTCGCGGGTACTATTTAATGAGGACTTGTGAGGCATCTGTTTCTACAACTAGACACTAATGTACTTGCCCTCTTGCTCAGTTGTGCACCGGGGCCTCCCACTACTCTTTCTATTCTGGTTAGGGCCAGTTTGTGCTGTTCTGTGAAGGGAGTAGTACACAGCGTTGTATGAGATCTTCAGTTTCTTGGCAATTTCTCGCATGCAATAGCCTTCATTTCTCAGAACAAGAATAGACTGATGAGTTTCAGAAGAAAGGTCTTTGTTTCTGACCATTTTGAGCCTGTAATTGAACCCACAAATGCTGTGGCTCCAGATACTCAACTAGTCTAAAGGCCAGTTTTATTGCTTCTTTAATCAGAACAGAGGGTTTTCTAATTATTAATTAGCCTTTTAAAATGATGAACTTGGATTAGCTAACACAACGTGCCCTTGGAACACAGGAGTGATGGTTGCTGATAAATGGGCCTCTATACGCCTTTGTAGATATTCCATAAAAATCTGCCGTTTCCAGCTACAATAGTCATTTACAACATTAACAATGTCTACACTGTATTTCTGATTAATTTGATGTTATTTTAAAATGGACCAATATTTAGCTTTTCTTCCAAAAACAAGGACATTTCTACGTGACGTGACCTCAAACATTTGAACGGTAGTGTATGTGTTATGGCTTCACACCCCTGCTATATTGTGGATAAAGAGTTCACCGCCGAACAGAACACAGAGGGTGTTCTAGAATGGAAGCCTCTCAAACAAAATCCAGGTAGAATCAGGAATTCCCCAGGGCAGTTGTCTAGGCCCATTACTTTTTTCAATCTTCACTAACGACATGCTTTGAGTAAAGCCAGTTTGTCTACGTTTCCAGATGACTCAACACTATACATGTCAGCTACAACAGCGACTGAAATGACTGCAGCACTTAACAAAGAGTGTGTGGAAAGGAATAAGTTAGTCCTAAATATTTCTAAAACTAAAAGCATTGTAATTGGGACAAAATCATTCACTTAACCCTAAACCTCAACTAAATCTTGTAATAAATCATGTGGAAATTGAGCAAGTTGAGGTGACTAAACTGCTTGGAGTAACCCTGGGTTGTAAACTGTCATGGTCAAAACAAATTGATACAGTAGTAGCTAAGATGGGGAGAAGTCTGTCCATAATAAAGTGCTGCTCTGCCTTCTTAACAACACGATCAACAAGGCAGGTCCTACGAGCCCCAGTTTAGTCACATCTGGACTACTGTTCAGTCGTGTGGTCGGATGCCACAAAGAGGGACTTAGGAAAATTGCAATTGGCTCAGAACAGAGCAGCACGGATGGACACAGACAGCTAATATGAATAATATGCATGTCAATCTCTCCTGGCTGAAAGTGGAAGAGAGATGGACTTCATCACTACTTGTATTTATGTTGAATGCACCGAGCTGTCTGTCTAAACTACTGGCACACAGCTCGGACACCCATGCATACCCCACAAGACATGCCACCAGAGGTCTCTTCACAGTCCTCAAGTCCAGACTATGGGAGGTGCACAGTACTACATAGAGCCATGATTACATGGAACTCTATTCCACAGTACCACATAGAGCCATGATTACATGGAACTCTATTCCACAGTACCACATAGAGCCATGACTACATGGAACTCTATTCCACAGTACCACATAGAGCCATGACTACATGGAACTCTATTCCACAGTACCACATAGAGCCATGACTACATGGAACTCTATTCCACAGTACCACATAGAGCCATGACTACATGGAACTCTATTCCACAGTACCACATAGAGCCATGACTACATGGAACTCTATTCCACATCAGGTAACTGACACAAGCAGTAAAATTAGATAGAAAAAAGCAGATAAAAATACACCTTATGGAACAGCAGGGACTGTGAAGCAACACAAACATAGGCACAGACACATGCACACACACACACATATATAGATTTAGTACTGTAGATATGTGGTAGCTGTAGAGTAGGGGTCAGAGGTCACACAGTGTGTTGTGAAATCTGTGAATGTATTGTAATGTTTTTAAAATGGTATAAATTGGACCCCAGGAAGAGTAGCTGCTGCCTTGGCAGGAACTAATGGGGATCCATAATGAATACAAATACTAGGAGGCTCTGGGGCATGGATGGGACCGTAATAGACTGATAATAGAATTCTCTGGAGCCGGGACGGGATGGCAGTTCTTAAGTGAAGGAAGGAGCCTTTTAGTCCAGTCCGAGTGCAGCAGAGAGCAGAGTAGCAGATTTCGGCACTGGCCGACCACCACAAAGGGTGAAAGTACACTGAAAGGGGTCAGACAGGTCACACTGAAAGTGTGTTGTGAAAGGAATGTATTGAATGTTTTTAAGAAGGAACAAACTGGCACCCAGACAGGAACACACTGAAAGCACGTTCAGACAGGAACACACTGAAAGGGATCCAGACAGGAACACAAATACACGTTCAGACAGGAACACACTGAAAGCATGGACAGGAACACACTGAAAGCACGTTCAGACAGGAACTCACTGAAAGCACGTTCAGACAGGAACACACTGAAAGCACGTTCAGACAGGAACACACTGAAAGCACTTTCACACAGGAACACACTGAAAGCACGTTCAGACAGGAACACACTGAAAGATCAGACAGGACAGAGACAGGAACACACTGAAAGCACGTTCAGACAGGAACACACTGAAAGCACGTTCAGACAGGAACACACTGAAAGCACGTTCAGACAGGAACACACTGAAAGCACGTTCAGACAGGAACACACTGAAAGCACGTTCAGACAGGAACAACACTGAAAGCACGTTCAGACAGGAACACACTGAAAGCACGTTCAGACAGGAACACACTGAAAGCACGTTCAGACAGGAACACACTGAAAGCACGTTCAGACAGGAACACACTGAAAGCACGTTCAGACAGGAACACACTGAAAGCACGTTCAGACAGGAACACACTGAAAGCACGTTCAGACAGGAACACACTGAAAGCACGTTCAGACAGGAACACACTGAAAGCACGTTCAGACAGGAACACACTGAAAGCACGTTCACACAGGAACAAACAAACTATTTAAAAGTAATTCTGCTTTATATTCATCAGCTCTCCAGCACCACCCCAACATCAACATATGTGAAAATGCCTAGTTTCTATGTTTTGTAGTAAAACAACCCATTAGTAGGTAATGCCTACTCCAAATTGGTTAAAATCACATGATGCACACCGATGATGAAACACTCATCTTTCTCCATCTTTTTAAATACAAAACATAGAAACTAGGCATTTTCACATATGTTGATGTTGGGGGTGGTGCTGGAGAGCTGATGAATATAAAGCGGAATTATTTGTAAATATCCCTTTAATGCACGCTTTGTCCCTTGAAGAGAACCCCAGTCAAACAAAATAAAGATCACTCAGCGCATATGAAACTAACTGCATTAAAAATGTGACCTGGTGCCAGAAGATATCTCAGTTTGTTCTTTCATAACCTTTTGTGGAGGTCAGCCTTCATTTTGAGAGAGAGATGACAATTTGTATGACATTTTTTTTATTTAACCTTTATTTAACTAGGCAAGTCAGTTAAGAATAAATTCTTATTTACAATGATGGCCAAACCCGGACGACGCTGGGCCAATTACGTGCCGCCCTATGGGACTCCCAATCACAGCCGGTTGTGATATAGCCTGGAATCGAACCAGGGTCTGTAGTGATGCCTCTTGCAATGAGATACGGTGCCTTAGACCTCTGCGCCACTCGGGAGCCCAAAGAGATAAAGAAAGATCTTCCTTTCTCTGACCATCTCTGTGCCGAAGGGGCTGCTACTCTGCTCTACTCTGACTGGACTAAAAGGCTCCTTCCTTCACTTAAGAACTGCGGATGATATGAAGTTTAAAAAAAATGTGAATTGTCCCTTTAATGAATAAGCTAGCAGAGTGCTGGGAATAGGCAACGCGAGGGCCATTAGACGTGATGTGTGTATGTGTGTGTGTGTGTGTGTGTGTGTGTGTGTGCGTGCGTGCCTGTGTGTGTGTGTGTTTGTGCGTGTCTTACGTCCTCTGCAGCTGCAGACAGTAATCTACCATGACAGGCACCATGTCCTACGGACAGAGAGAAAGAGAGGGATGGAGGGATGAAGGGAGGATGGAGAGAGAGAGAAAAAGAGAGCGATTAGCGACTCAACCCAGGCAGCCTAAGCACAAGGACAAGCCTTAAAGGCGAATGAAAGACAGGTTTCAAGGTCCCGAGCGTTGTCAAACTGAACCGTGGGACGGATTAACGTGTGTATCGTGGGGTGTGTGCGGTGTGTGTGTATAACGTGGGGTGTGTGTGTGTGGTGTGTGCGGTGTGTGTATATCGTGGGGTGTGTGTGTGTGTATCAGGGGGTGCGGGGTGTGTGTGTGTCTATGTGTGTGTATATCGGGGGGTGCGGGGTGTGTGTGTGTGTATCGGGGTATGTGTGTGTGTGTGTGTATGTGTGTGTGTGTGTGTATGTGTGTGTGTATAGGGTGTGTGTGTGTGTGTGTGTGTGTGTATCGGGGGTGTGTGTGTGTGTGTGTGTGTGTGTGTGTGTGTGTGTGTGTGTATGTGTGTGTGTGTGTGTGTGTGTATCGGGGTATGTGTGTGTGTATGTGTGTGTGTGTGTGTGTATCGGGGTATGTGTGTGTGTATAGGGTGTGTGTGTGTGTGTGTGTATCGGGGTGTGTGTGTGTATAGGGGTGTGTGTGTGTGTGTGTATGGGGGTATGTGTGTGTGTATAGGGTGTGTGGGTGTGTGTGTGTGTGTGTGTGTGTGTATAGGTGTGTGTGTGTGTGTGTGTGTGTGTGTGTGTGTGTGTGTGTGTGTGTGTGTGTGTGTGTGTGTGTACCTGGAAATGTTGTTCCATGACCTGTATCTTGCCGTGTTCTGGACATTTCTTCACTGAGCGCTCCACATACTGGAACAGAATCTCAATCATCTGGAGAGGCAGTACAATCAATCAATCAATCAATCAATCAATCAAATTAGATAGATGTCTTTGTGGAAGGGGGGTGGAGGAGGGAAGGTAGGAAAGGAAGGGAGGAGGGAAGGATGGAAGAGGGATTCACCTTGTCTGCCACTACACCTTTCCTCTTCGCTGGGTCCCCAAACAGCCCTGTAAAAATAACAGACATTCACAGTACATCAACACAATGACTCAAAGGGTTGTGTGTTTTCTCTTTCATAAGAAAATAAAGATCGAGGTAAAAACTCTGCTATTAAATGTATAATGGCCTCTGTGCCATCAGTGAAAATGGCCTCCAACAGGAAGCGCTCAGAATGTAAAGTACCGCAGTGTATAAATGATTCAAGGACAAAACAGTGAAAACACCTGTCCTTTATAGGACAGAAGAGGCCAGGCGTTCCACACAGTAGATCTCAGACCGTCTGGAGCTGGTTTTCAGTTGGTATGACAACCGTAGCAGTGACATCATAGTGACGTTCTATTGATGTCCGATATCAAACTTGTCGTTGTGAACAAGTATTAAGACAAAAACGACAGGCTGCCTGCCTCCAATAGAGCATAAAAGCTGCATTTTTAAACACCAATAAACCCATCCGTTTATACATTCATTTTAGTAGATGTCAATCCAGAAAACCAGGCAACTAAAAACAACTTTCTTAAACAATGTTTTTGATTGGTTTCTAGATTGTTAGCTAGCTTAGCTGGCTAGCCTGTTCAAATAATGACCATGTCATAGCTGACAAGCTAACTTATATTCATTATTACAGCAAAATAAACTCACAACAAGGCCATTATTTACACGTTAATGGAAAGGGGGAGAGGAGGGGAGGGGGAGAGAAAGGGGGAGGGGGAAGAGGAGAGGAGGGGGAGAGGAGGGGAGAGGAAGAGGAAGGGAAAGGGAGAAGAAGAGGGAGAGGAAGAGGAGACTATTCACCCAGTACAGCCTTGGCGGTGCCCTCATGGAAGGACCAGGCCAAGGACAGAGCCTCAACAAAACGTTCCTGTTTCAACAGACAGTCCACCCGCTGTGTGAGAGAGAGAAAGAGTTAGAGCAATGAATGTCTCCAGCAGCACAGATCCATTAAATCTCCCTCAGATACACAGGTCCATTAAACCCTCTCAGAGAGACAGGTCCATTAAACCCCCCTCAGATAGACAGGTCCATTAAATCCCTCTCAGAGAGACACAGGTCTATTAAATCTCCCTCAGACACACACAGGTCCATTAAATCTCCCTCAGAGAGACACAGGTCCATTAAATCCCCCTCAGAGAGACACAGATCCATTAAATCCTCTCAGAGAGACAGGTCCATTAAACCCTCTCAGAGAGACAGGTCCATTAAACCCTCTCAGATACACAGGTCCATTAAACCCCCCTCAGATACACAGGTCCATTAAACCCCCTCAGAGAGACAGGTCCATTAAACCCTCTCAGAGAGACAGGTCCATTAAACCCTCTCAGAGAACAGGTCCATTAAACCCTCTCAGAGAGACAGGTCCATTAAACCTCTCAGAGAGACAGGTCCATTAAACCCCCTCAGAGACAGGTCCATTAAACCCCCTCAGATACACAGGTCCATTAAACCCTCTCAGAGAGACAGGTCCATTAAACCCTCTCAGATACACAGGTCCATTAAACCCCCTCAGATACACAGGTCCATTAAACCCCCTCAGAGAGACAGGTCCATTAAACCCTCTCAGAGAGACAGGTCCATTAAACCCTCTCAGAGAGACAGGTCCATTAAACACTCTCAGAGAGACAGGTCCATTAAACCCCCCTCAGAGAGACAGGTCCATTAAACCCCCTCAGATACACAGGTCCATTAAATCCCTCTCAGAGAGACACAGGTCCATTAATTCTCCCTCAGACACACACAGGTCCATTAAATCCCCCTCAGAGAGACACGGGTCCATTAAATCCCCCTCAGAGAGACACAGGTCCATTAAATCCCCCTCAGAGAGACACGGGTCCATGAAATCCCCCTCAGAGAGACACGGGTCCATGAAATCCCCCTCAGAGAGACACGGGTCCATGAAATCCCCCTCAGAGAGACACAGGTCCATTAAAACTCCCTCAGAGACACAGGTCCATTAAATCCCCCTCAGAGAGACAGGTCCATTAAATCTCCCTCAGAGAGACAGGTCCATTAAATCCCTCTCAGAGAGACAGGTCCATTAAATCCCCTCAGAGAGACAGGTCCATTAAATCCCCCTCAGAGAGACAGGTCCATTAAATCCCCCTCAGAGAGACAGGTCCATTAAACCCCCCTCAGAGAGACAGGTCCATTAAATCCCCCTCAGAGAGACAGGTCCATTAAATCCCCCTCAGAGAGACACAGGTCCATTAAATCCCCCTCAGAGACACAGGTCCATTAAATCCCCCTCAGAGAGACAGGTCCATTAAATCCCCTCAGAGAGACAGGTCCATTAAATCCCCCTCAGAGACACAGGTCCATTAAATCCCCCTCAGAGAGACAGGTCCATAAATTAAATCCCCCTCAGAGACACAGGTCCATTAAATCCCCCTCAGAGAGACAGGTCCATTAAATCCCCCTCAGAGAGACACAGGTCCATTAAATCCCCCTCAGAGAGACACAGGTCCATTAAATCCCCCTCAGAGAGACGGGTCCATTAAATCTCCCTCAGAGAGACAGGTCCATTAAATCTCCCTCAGAGACACAGGTCCATTAAATCTCCCTCAGAGACACAGGTCCATTAAATCTCCCTCAGAGACACAGGTCCATTAAATCCCCTCAGAGAGACAGGTCCATTAAATCCCCTCAGAGACACAGGTCCATTAAATCCCCTCAGAGACACAGGTCCATTAAACCCCCTCAGAGAGACAGGTCCATTAAACCCCCTCAGAGAGACAGGTCCCCCCTCAGAGACACAGGTCCATTAAATCCCCCTCAGAGAGACAGGTCCATTAAACCCCCTCAGAGAGAGACACAGGTCCATTAAACCCCCTCAGAGGACAGGTCCATTAAACCCCCTCAGAGAGACAGGTCCATTAAACCCCCTCAGAGAGACAGGTCCATTAAAGACAGGTCCCCCTCAGAGAGACAGGTCCATTAAACCCCCTCAGAGAGACAGGTCCATTAAATCCCCCTCAGAGACAGGTCCATTAAACCCCCTCAGAGACACAGGTCCATTAAACCCCCTCAGAGAGACAGGTCCATTGGGCCCCCTCAGAGAGACAGGTCCATTAAACCCCCTCAGACAGTCCAGGTCCATTAAACCCCCTCAGAGAGACAGGTCCATTAAACCCCCTCAGAGAGACAGGTCCATTAAACCCCCTCAGAGAGACAGGTCCATTAAACCCCCCTCAGAGACACAGGTCCATTAAACCCCCTCAGAGAGACAGGTCCATTAAATCCCCTCAGAGAGACAGGTCCATTAAACCCCCTCAGAGACACAGGTCCATTAAACCCCCTCAGAGAGACAGGTCCATTAAACCCCCTCAGAGAGACAGGTCCATTAAACCCCCTCAGAGAGACAGGTCCATTCAAACCCTAAACCCCTCAGAGAGACAGGTCCATTAAACCCCCTCAGAGAGACAGGTCCAGTCCCCCTCAGAGAGACAGGTCCCCCCTCAGAGAGACAGGTCCATTAAACCCCCTCAGAGAGACAGGTCCATTAAACCCCCCTCAGAGAGACAGGTCCATTAAATCCCCCTCAGAGAGACAGGTCCATTTAAACAGGTCCCCCTCAGAGAGACAGGTCCATTAAACCCCCTCAGAGAGACAGGTCCATTAAAGGTCCCCCCTCAGAGAGACAGGTCCATTAAACCCCCTCAGAGACACAGGTCCATTAAACCCCCTCAGAGACACAGGTCCATTAAACCCCCTCAGAGACACAGGTCCATTAAACCCCCCTCAGAGAGACAGGTCCATTAAACCCCCCTCAGAGAGACAGGTCCATTAAACCCCCCTCAGAGACACACAGGTAGAATGATATAATCGATAACCTTCAGTTTTAGACTGGTATGGTGCAAGTCAGAGACAAACTTACCTCCCTCCAGTTCCTCAGAGTCAGGATGTGGGCTGACTGGAAGAGAGAAGGACTCAATTAGACAACGCTTGTGTTTCTACTTCAACTGTACACACACACACACACACACACACACACACACACACACACACACCTACCTTGGTCCCCAGTAACACCATCTGTCCTGCGTAGCTGCAGACAGACTGGTAGCAGGCCTTCTCTCCTACTAGGGCCTAAAATACAACACTGTTAGTCTGGAGAGCAGAGGTCAAAGGCCAGGACAGTGTTATTCAGAGTGAAAATCAACCATGACTGCTATTTCTCAATAATACTTTTAGATACAAATGTGGCAAATATATGCCAAGAATCCTGAACAAGACCTTCGTACGGATTCAATGATTATTTCAGGAAGATCCAAAACATCATGGTTATGTTGACTCTGAATGACTCCATGTAGGGGTATGGGAGACAGGTGGGAGGGAATCACTGGTGACCCCCCTGCTCCTTGATTGAACAGCTTCAGTCCCCCTGAAGAGACGCTCTCCTCTCTGGCTGCTTCTGATCCAGTGACGAGGACGTTGGTCCTGTGTGATTGGACAGAGCCAGCTGCTCTACAATGGGTTAGAACTGGTGATTAAAAGGTTTCCTTCCAGGTAGTGGTTTGTAACCTTCCTAGCTGGTTTCAACAGTTTGGTGTTTAGTAGTTAAGGTAGCGGAGACTGATTCTTCAGGGGGATAAATTATCTTGTGCAACCTTTTCCCACTAGCCAGCCTAGTCCTGTACTGTCTGACCCTGCTCCATAACCCTTAACCTTTGACCCATAAAACTTACCTGACACCCTCTTCTACCACTGACCTCTAACCCCTCACCTGTGACCTTTGCCAGTGCCAGGTGATGCCTTCCCCTCTACAGCTACTGACCTATGACCCCTTTTCCATGCCCTATCACCCCTACCACTTCCCTACCATTACTTCTCAACCCTCACTATCTATCCTACCCACCGCAACTTCTCTACCGTCACCTCTGACATCTGACCCTGACCCCTCACCCCTGACCCTCACCAGTGCCTGGCTGACGTTTCCCCCCGTTGCCAGCGATTTAAAATGGCTGCTGTTGTAGACCAGCTGCACCTCAGCCACGTCCAAGCTCTCCAGCTCCTCCTGGCTGGGTCGGTCCACCACACGCAGCTTCTCCCCACTGTCCATCACCACCAGGGTACGACTGTTGATCCACTGTGGAGGGGAAACACAATAGGTGAGTGGGTGTGAAAGAGCAAGAAAGACACAGAGAGAGAGACAAAGGGAGGCAGGGGGTGAAGGAGAGGGATAATAACAGAGAGGCAGGGGGTGAAGGAGAGGGATAATAACAGAGAGGCAGGGGGTGAAGGAGGGATAATAACAGAGAGGCAGGGGGTGAAGGAGAGGGATAATAACAGAGAGGCAGGGGGTGAAGGAGGGATAATAACAGAGAGGCAGGGGGTGAAGGAGAGGGATAATAACAGAGAGGCAGGGGGTGAAGGAGAGGGATAATAACAGAGAGGCAGGGGGTGAAGGAGGGGATAATAACAGAGAGGCAGGGGGTGAAGGAGGGGTGAAGGGGGGAAGGAGAGGGATAATAACAGAGAGGCAGGGGGTGAAGGCAGGGGGTGAAGGAGGGATAATAACAGAGAGGCAGGGGGTGAAGGAGAGGATAATAACAGGCAGGGGGTGAAGGAGAGGGATAATAACAGAGAGGCAGGGGGTGAAGGAGGAGGGATAATAACAGAGGCAGGGGGGGGATAATAACAGAGAGGCAGGGGGTGAAGGAGAGGGATAATAACAGAGAGGCAGGGGGTGAAGGAGGGGGATAATAACAGAGAGGCAGGGGGTGAAGAGAGGGATAATAACAGGGGGGTGAAGGAGGGATAATAACAGAGAGGCAGGGGGTGAAGGAGAGGGGATAATAACAGAGAGGCAGGGGGGGGGGTGAGGCAGGGGGTGAAGAGAGGGATAATAACAGAGAGGCAGGGGGTGAAGGAGAGAGGATAATAACAGAGAGGCAGGGGGTGAAGGAGGGATAATAACAGAGAGGCAGGGGGTGAAGGGGGTAACAGAGAGGCAGGGGGTGAAGGAGAGGGATAATAACAGAGAGGCAGGGGGTGAAGGAGGAGGGATAATAACAGAGAGGCAGGGGGTGAAGGAGAGGGATAATAGACAGAGGCAGGGGGTGAAGGAGATGGATAATAACAGAGAGGCAGGGGGTGAAGGAGAGGGATAACAGAGAGGCAGGGGGTGAAGGAGGAGGGATAATAACAGAGAGGCAGGGGGTGAAGGAGAGGGATAATAACAGAGAGGCAGGGGGTGAAGGAGAGGGATAATAACAGAAGGGATAATAACAGAGGCAGGGGGTGAAGGAGAGGGATAATAACAGAGAGGCAGGGGGTGAAGGAGATGGATAATAACAGAGAGGCAGGGGGTGAAGGAGAGGGATAATAACAGAGAGGCAGGGGGTGAAGGAGAGGGATAATAACAGAGAGGCAGGGGGTGAAGGGGGGTAACAGAGAAGGGGGTGAGGGGGATAATAACAGAGAGGCAGGGATAATAACAGAGGCAGGGGGTGAAGGAGAGGGATAATAACAGAGAGGCAGGGGGTGAAGGAGGGGATACATAACAGGGGGTGAGAGGCAGGGGGGTGAAGGAGATGGATAATAACAGAGAGGCAGGGGGATAATAACAGAGAGGCAGGGGTGAAGGAGGGATAATAACAGAGAGGCAGGGGTGAAGGATGGATAATAACAGAGAGGCAGGGGGTGAAGGAGGAGGGATAATAACAGAGAGGCAGGGGGTGAAGGGGGGATAATAACAGAGAGGAGGAGGGGTGAGGCAGGGGGTGAAGGAGGGATAATAACAGAGAGGCAGGGGGGTGAAGGAGGAGATGGATAATAACAGAGAGGCAGGGGGTGAAGGAGAGGGGAAGGAGGGGATAATAACAGAGAGGCAGGGGGTGAAGGAGGGGATAATAACAGAGGCAGGGGGTGAAGGGGAGGCAGGGGGTGAAGGAGGGGATAATAACAGAGAGGCAGGGGGTGAAGGAGGGGATAATAACAGAGAGGCAGGGGGTGAAGGAGAGGGATAATAACAGAGAGGCAGGCAGGGGGTGAAGGAGAGGGATAATAACAGAGAGGCAGGGGGTGAAGGAGAGGGATAATAACAGAGAGGCAGGGGGTGAAGGAGATGGATAATAACAGAGAGGCAGGGGGTGAAGGAGGAGGGATAATAACAGAGAGGCAGGGGGTGAAGGAGAGGGATAACAGAGAGGCAGAGAGGATAATAACAGAGGGGGTGAAGGAGAGGGATAATAACAGAGAGGCAGGGGGTGAAGGAGAGGGATAATAACAGAGAGGGGGTGAAGGAGAGGGATAATAACAGAGGGGTGAAGGAGAGGGATAATAACAGAGAGGCAGGGGGTGAAGGAGGGGATAATAACAGAGAGGCAGGGGGTGAAGGAGAGGGATAATAACAGAGAGGCAGGGGGTGAAGGAGAGGGATAATAACAGAGAGGCAGGGGGTGAAGGAGAGGGATAATAACAGAGAGGCAGGGGGTGAAGGAGAGGGATAATAACAGAGAGGCAGGGGGTGAAGGAGAGGGATAATAACAGAGAGGCAGGGGGTGAAGGAGAGGGATAATAACAGAGAGGCAGGGGGTGAAGGAGAGGGATAATAACAGAGAGGCAGGGGGTGAAGGGGGTGAAGGAGGAGAGGGATAATAACAGAGGGATAATAACAGAGAGGCAGGGGGTGAAGGAGAGGGATAATAACAGAGAGGCAGGGGGTGAAGGAGAGGGATAATAACAGAGAGGCAGGGGGGGGTGGATAATAACAGAGAGGCAGGGGGTGGAGAGGGATAATAACAGAGAGGCAGGGGGTGAAGGAGGATAATAACAGAGAGGCAGGGGGTGAAGGAGAGGGATAATAACAGAGAGGCAGGGGGTGAAGGGAGGGGGAGAGGCAGGGGGTGAAGGAGAGGGATAATAACAGAGAGGCAGGGGGTGAAGGAGAGGGATAATAACAGAGAGGCAGGGGGTGAAGGAGAGGGATAATAACAGAGAGGCAGGGGGTGAAGGAGAGGGATAATAACAGAGAGGCAGGGGGTGAAGGAGAGGGATAATAACAGAGAGGCAGGGGGTGAAGGAGAGGGATAATAACAGAGAGGCAGGGGGTGAAGGAGAGGGATAATAACAGAGGAGGGGGGAAGGGGGGGATAATAACAGAAGGCAGGGGGTGAAGGAGAGGGATAATAACAGAGAGGCAGGGGGTGAAGGAGAGGGATAATAACAGAGAGGCAGGGGGTGAAGGAGAGGGATAATAACAGAGAGGCAGGGGGTGAAGGAGAGGGATAATAACAGAGAGGCAGGGGGTGAAGGAGAGGGATAATAACAGAGAGGCAGGGGGTGAAGGAGAGGGATAATAACAGAGGATAATAACAGAGAGGCAGGGGGTGGGGGTGAAGGCAGGGGGGAGGAGGGATAATAACAGAGAGGCAGGGGGTGAAGGGGATGAAGGAGAGGGATAATAACAGAGAGGCAGGGGGTGAAGGAGGGATAATAACAGAGAGGCAGGGGGTGAAGGAGAGGGATAATAACAGAGAGGCAGGAGGGGGTGAAGGAGAGGGATAATAACAGAGAGGCAGGGGGTGAAGGAGAGGGAAAGGGGTGAAGGGGGATAATAACAGAGAGGCAGGGGGTGAAGGAGAGGGATAATAACAGAGAGGCAGGGGGTGAAGGAGAGGGATAATAACAGAGAGGCAGAGCCAGAACCAGAAAGCGCGGCAGAACAAGGCGACAGAGAGAGACCTTGGCTGTGTTCAAAACTGTGACGTATCATGAGTAAATTGTGACCGTCTGACTGATCGACAAATAACACTGAGTAGTTATTTATAATGCTAATAATAATAAGGTTCTTTGTAGATCAGTCAGTCTTGACTAAAAATGTCAAATCAGCTGCGACGTCAAACACGCCCATTCAGTAAGGATACGAGGAAGGAACGGAGAAGGGCAGAGGGTTAAAAAAAGAAGAGATGTGGCCTGTAAAGAAAGACAGATCCTGAAGTGACATCATGCGGCACTTACATTCAGACTGATGATGTCACAGTTCAGCTGCAGCTGTCTTTGCTTGATGACATGGATGGTTCCGGTCTCATCCTTCTTCACCTGGACACAAACAGTCAGTCAGTCAACAGGACAGTAGGTTTACAACAACTACTAAAAATCTATTGTTATTGTTTACTAAACAAGGAATAATGGTAACCAGGAAGTAAACAGGAAGTGAGGTGTTACCAGCAGGAAGTGTACGGTGTCTCCTCTGCAGAATGCCAGGACGGGGTTGACCACCTTCTGAACGGGGACAAACTGCCAGGCCAGCTGGGGAACACTGGTCGGGTCCGTCTGCAACATCAACAACAATAGTCAGGTCTTATTCACCAGTGTCCCAAATGGCACCCTATTCCCTATATATAGTGCACTACTTTAGACCAGGGCCCTATTCCCTATATAGTGCACTACTTTAGACCAGGGCAAATGAGACCCTATTCCCTATATAGTGCACTACTTTAGACCAGGGCAAATGGCACCCTATTCCCTATATAGTGCACTACTTTAGACCAGGGCCCTATTCACCTACAAATAACACAGCACTACTTTAGACCAGGGCAAATGGCACCCTATTCCCTATATAGTGCACTACTTTAGACCAGGGCAAATGGCACCCTATTCCCTTATAGTGCACTACTTTAGACCAGGGCCCTATTCCTCTAAGTGCACTACTTTAGACCAGGGAAATGGCACCCTATTCCCTATATATAGTGCACTACTTTAGACCAGGGCAAATGGCACCCTATTCCCAATATAGTGCACTACTTTAGACCAGGGCCCTATTCCCTATATAGTGCACTACTTTAGACCAGGGCAAATGGCACCCTATTCCCTATATATAGTGCACTACTTTAGACCAGGGCAAATGGCACCCTATTCCATATATAGTGCACTACTTTAGACCAGGGCTAATGACACCCTATTCCCTATATAGTGCACTACTTTAGACCAAGCCCCTATTCCCTATATAGTGCACTACTTTAGACCAGGGCAAATGGCACCCTATTCCCTATATAGTGCACTACTTTAGACCAGGGCCCTATTCCCTATATAGTGCACTACTTTAGACCAGGGCAAATGGCACCCTATTCCCTATTTATAGTGCACTACTTTAGACCAGGCAAATGGCACCCTATTCCCTATTTATAGTGCACTACTTTAGACCAAGGCAAATGACACCCTATTCCCTTTATAGTGCACTACTTTAGACCAAGGCAAATGACACCCTATTCCCTTTATAGTGCACTACTTTAGACCAAGGCAAATGACACCCTATTCCCTTTATAGTGCACTACTGTAGACCAGGGTGCCATTTCTAGCCGTTCCAATACGACAGCCAATCCACGGTGAGTACTGTGGTGTATAAAACGGTTGCCAGGGTGTAGAGTGTATCAGCGAGGTGGGTGCTACAGACTGGTGGAGGATGAGGTGAATAACTCTCATACGAAGAAACTAAACAAATGCCCAGGGGTTTATTGGAACAAAAGGGTTCTCCAACAATGTCCTCCAGGCTTTACAAAATCAGCGTCCTTTATATTCTCTCTGCCTGCTGTATGTGAACAAAACCTTATTACTGGCACTACCACAGAGTATGATGAAGACTGATGTACTTTAATCAGTTCAGCAAATAGCTGAATCTTTATACAATGAATAGAAATTACAGGGCCTTTCTCCTGCTCTGTTCCTAGCCAGGCAGCGTCTATTGTGCCCCCCTCTCAGCCTCCAATCTCCTGTTCTGTTCCTAGCCAGGCAGCGTCTATAGTGCCCCCTCTCAGCCTCCAATCTCCTGTTCTGTTCCTAGCCAGGCAGCGTCTATAGTGCCCCCCCAGCCTCCAATCTCCTGTTCTGTTCCTAGCCAGGCAGCGTCTATAGTGCCCCCCCCAGCCTCCAATCTCCTGTTCTGTTCCTAGCCAGGCAGCGTCTATAGTGCCCCCCAGCCTCCAATCTCCTGTTCTGTTCCTAGCCAGGCAGCGTCTATAGTGCCCCCTCTCAGCCTCCAATCTCCTGTTCTGTTCCTAGCCAGGCAGCGTCTATAGTGCCCCCCAGCCTCCAATCTCCTGTTCTGTTCCTAGCCAGGCAGCGTCTATAGTGCCCCCCAGCCTCCAATCTCCTGTTCTGTTCCTAGCCAGGCAGCGTCTATAGTGCCCCCCCCAGCCTCCAATCTCCTGTTCTGTTCCTAGCCAGGCAGCGTCTATAGTGTCCCCCCCCCAGCCTCCAATCTCCTGTTCTGTTCCTAGCCAGGCAGCGTCTATAGTGCCCCCCCCAGCCTCCAATCTCCTGTTCTGTTCCTAGCCAGGCAGCGTCTATAGTGCCCCCCCCAGCCTCCAATCTCCTGTTCTGTTCCTAGCCAGGCAGCGTCTATAGTGTCCCCCCCCCAGCCTCCAATCTCCTGTTCTGTTCCTAGCCAGGCAGCGTCTATAGTGCCCCCTCTCAGCCTCCAATCTCCTGTTCTGTTCCTAGCCAGGCAGCGTCTATAGTGCCCCCCCCCCAGCCTCCAATCTCCTGTTCTGTTCCTAGCCAGGCAGCGTCTATAGTGCCCCCTCTCAGCCTCCAATCTCCTGCTCTGTTCCTAGCCAGGCAGCGTCTATAGTGTCCCCCCCCCAGCCTCCAATCTCCTGTTATGTTTCTAGCCAGGCAGCGTCTATAGTGCCCCCCCCCAGCCTCCAATCTCCTGTTCTGTTCCTAGCCAGGCAGCGTCTATAGTGCCCCCCCAGCCTCAGCCTCCTGCTCTGTTCCTAGCCAGGCAGCGTCTATAGTGCCCCCCCCCCAAGCCTCCAATCTCCTGTTCTGTTCCTAGCCAGGCAGCGTCTATAGTGCCCCCCCAAGCCTCCAATCTCCTGCTCTGTTCCTAGCCAGGCAGCGTCTATAGTGCCCCCTCTCAGCCTCCTGTTCTGTTCCTAGCCAGGCAGCGTCTATAGTGCCCCCTCTCAGCCTCCTGTTCTGTTCCTAGCCAGGCAGCGTCTATTGTGCCCCCCCCCCAAGCCTCCAATCTCCTGCTCTGTTCCTAGCCAGGCAGCCCTCTCAGAGAGACAGGTCCATTAAACCCCCTCAGATACACAGGTCCATTAAACCCCCCTCAGATACACAGGTCCATTAAACCCCCCTCAGAGAGACAGGTCCATTAAACCCTCTCAGAGAGACAGGTCCATTAAACCCTCTCAGATACACAGGTCCATTAAACCCTCTCAGAGAGACAGGTCCATTAAACCCTCTCAGAGAGACAGGTCCATTAAACCCTCTCAGAGAGACAGGTCCATTAAACACTCTCAGAGAGACAGGTCCATTAAATCCCTCTCAGAGAGACACAGGTCCATTAATTCTCCCTCAGACACACACAGGTCCATTAAATCCCCCTCAGAGAGACACGGGTCCATGAAATCCCCCTCAGAGAGACACAGGTCCATTAAATCCCCCTCAGAGAGACACAGGTCCATTAAATCCCCCTCAGAGAGACACAGGTCCATTAAATCCCCCTCAGAGAGACTCCATTAAATCCCCTCAGAGAGACACAGGTCCATTAAATCCCCTCAGAGACACAGGTCCATCCTGTTCTGTCCCTAGCCAGGCAGCGTCTATTAGTGCCCCCCCAGCCTCCAATCTCCTGTTCTGTTCCTAGCCAGGCAGCGTCTATAGTGCCCCCCCCCCCCCAGCCTCCAATCTCCTGTTCTGTTCCTAGCCAGGCAGCGTCTATAGTGCCCCCCCCCCAGCCTCCAATCTCCTGTTCTGTTCCTAGCCAGGCAGCGTCTATAGTGCCCCCCCAGCCTCCAATCTCCTGTTCTGTTCCTAGCCAGGCAGCGTCTATAGTGCCCCCTCCAGCCTCCAATCTCCTGTTCTGTTCCTAGCCAGGCAGCGTCTATAGTGCCCCCCAGCCTCCAATCTCCTGTTCTGTTTCTAGCCAGGCAGCGTCTATAGTGCCCCCCCCCCAGCCTCCAATCTCCTGTTCTGTTCCTAGCCAGGCAGCGTCTATAGTGTGCCCCCCCCAGCCTCCAATCTCCTGTTCTGTTCCTAGCCAGGCAGCGTCTATAGTGCCCCCCAAGCCTCCAATCTCCTAGTTCTGTTCCTAGCCAGGCAGCATCTATAGTGCCCCCCAGCCTCCTGTTCTGTTCCTAGCCAGGCAGCGTCTATAGTGCCCCCCCCCCAGCCTCCAATCTCCTGTTCTGTTCCTAGCAAGGGAGCATCTATTGTGCCCCCTCCAATCTCCTGTTCTGTTCCTAGCAGTAGCTAGACATGTTATGATTGTGACATTCAATAAAGGCTTAGAGATGAGTTTATAAAAACATTATGGGTCTTTAGCGCCGTTCTACAGTGAGGCAAAAGCCCATTAAAGCGAGCAACAGGGAAGAGATCACAGAGAGGGTGGGAAGGAGAGCGGGAGAGGGGAAAGAGAGGTCAGAGAAGGATAACGAGAGAGAGGAAGGGTTGAGGGAGAAGAGAGGTCAGAGAAGGATAACTAGAGAGAGGAAGGATTGAGGGAGAAGAGAGGTCAGAGAAGGATAACGAGAGAGAGGAAGGGTTGAGGGAGAAGAGAGGTCAGAGAAGGATAACGAGAGAGAGGAAGGGTTGTGAGGGGGAAGAGAGGTCAGAGAAGGATAACGAGAGAGAGGAAGGGTTGAGGGAGAAGAGAGGTCAGAGAAGGATAACGAGAGAGAGGAAGGGTTGAGGGAGAAGAGAGGTCAGAGAAGGATGAGGAAGGGTTGTGAGAGAAGAGAGGTCAGAGAAGGATAACGAGAGAGAGAGAGGAAGGGTTGTGAGGGGGAAGAGAGGTCAGAGAAGGATAACGAGAGAGAGAGAGTAAGGGTTGAGGGGGAAGAGAGGTCAGAGAAGGATAACTAGAGAGAGGAAGGCTTGAGGGAGAAGAGAGGTCAGAGAAGGATAACTAGAGAGAGGAAGGGTTGAGGGAGAAGAGAGGTCAGAGAAGGATAACGAGAGAGAGGAAGGGTTGAGGGGGAAGAGAGGTCAGAGAAGGATAACTAGAGAGAGGAAGGGTTGAGGGAGAAGAGAGGTCAGAGAAGGATAACGAGAGAGAGGAGGGTTGAGGGAGAAGAGAGGTCAGAGAAGGATAACGAGAGAGAGGAAGGGTTGAGGGAGAAGAGAAGTCAGAAGGATAACGAGAGAGATGAAGGGTTGAGGGAGAAGAGAAGTCAGAAGGATAACTAGAGAGGAAGGGTTGAGGGAGAAGAGAGGAAAGAGAAGGATAACTAGAGAGAGGAAGGGTTGAGGGAGAAGAGAGGTCAGAGAAGGATAACTAGAGAGAGGAAGGGTTGAGGGAGAAGAGAGGTCAGAGAAGGATAACTAGAGAGAGGAAGGGTTGAGGGAGAAGAGAGGTCAGAGAAGGATAACTAGAGAGAGGAAGGGTTGAGGGAGAAGAGAGGTCAGAGAAGGATAACTAGAGAGAGGAAGGGTTGAGGGAGAAGAGAGGTCAGAGAAGGATAACTAGAGAGAGGAAGGGTTGAGGGAGAAGAGAGGTCAGAGAAGGATAACGAGAGAGAGGAAGGGTTGAGGGAGAAGAGAGGTCAGAGAAGGATAACTAGAGAGAGGAAGGGTTGAGGGAGAAGAGAGGAAAGAGAAGGATAATGAGAGAGAGGAAGGGTTGAGGGAGAGGGGGAAAGACCTAGATGAGAGAAGAGGTACCTTGCCATAGGGAAATGTCATCCACACTTTGAGAGAAGGCTTCAGTCCGATCACTAGAATCTGAAAGGAACAAGCTCGTGTTGGATTGAAAACAGACAAAGACAAATATTCTCAGTGGAATTGAAGAGTAAGACAAAAATAACAATAACAATGTTAACTGTAGGGTGTCAATGTGTCAATGTAGTGTGTCCCCTAGTATAGAACAAACTGTAGGGTATAGTGTGTAGTGTATAGTGTGTAGTGTAATGTATAGTGTGTAGGGTGTAGGGCGTAGTGTATAGTGTGTAGTGTATAGTGTATAGTGTGTAGTGTATAGTGTATAGTGTATAGTGTATAGTGTAGTGTATAGTGTATAGTGTACAGTGTATAGTGTGTAGCATGTAGGGTGTAGTGTGTAGTGTATAGGGTATAGTGTGTAGGGTATAGTGTATAGTGTGTAGCGTGTAGGGTATAGTGTGTAGGGTATAGTGTGTAGGGTATAGTGTGTAGGGTATAGTGTGTAGGGTATAGTGTGTAGGGTATAGTGTGTAGGGTATAGTGTGTAGGGTATAGTGTGTAGGGTGTAGTGTATAGTGTATAGGGTATAGTGTGTAGTGTAGTGTGTAGTGTATAGTGTGTAGGGTATAGTGTGTAGGGTATAGTGTGTAGCGTGTAGGGTATAGTGTGTAGGGTATAGTGTGTAGGGTATAGTGTGTAGGGTATAGTGTGTAGGGTATAGTGTGTAGGGTATAGTGTATAGTGTGTAGGGTATAGTGTGTAGGGTGTAGTGTATAGTGTGTAGGGTATAGTGTGTAGCGTGTAGTGTGTAGTGTATAGTGTGTAGTGTGTAGTGTATAGTGTGTAGTGTGTAGGGTATAGTGTGTAGGGTATAGTGTGTAGGGTATAGTGTGTAGGGTATAGTGTGTAGGGTATAGTGTGTAGTGTATAGTGTATAGTGTGTAGTGTATAGTGTATAGTGTGTAGTGTATAGTGTGTAGCGTATAGTGTGTAGCGTGTAGTGTATAGTGTGTAGCGTGTAGTGTATAGTGTATAGTGTGTAGGGTATAGTGTATAGGGTATAGTGTATAGTGTGTAGTATGTAGTGTATAGTGTGTAGGATATAGTGTGTAGGGTGTAGTGTATAGTGTGTAGTGTATAGTGTATAGGGTATAGTGTGTAGTGTATAGTGTGTAGTATGTAGTGTATAGTGTGTAGGGTATAGTGTGTAGGGTGTAGTGTATAGGGTATAGTGTATAGTGTGTAGCGTATAGTGTGTAGTGTGTAGGGTATAGTGTATAGTGTGTAGCGTGTAGTGTGTAGGGTATAGTGTATAGTGTGTAGGGTATAGTGTGTAGGGTATAGTGTGTAGTGTGTAGCGTGTAGTGTATAGTGTGTAGCGTGTAGTGTATAGGGTATAGTGTGTAGGGTGTAGTGTATAGTGTGTAGTGTGTAGTGTATAGGGTGTAGTGTATAGGGTGTAGTGTGTAGGGTATAGTGTATAGTGTGTAGGGTATAGTGTGTAGTGTATAGTGTGTAGTGTGTAGGGTATAGTGTATAGTGTGTAGGGTGTAGTGTATAGTGTGTAGGGTGTAGTGTATAGTGTGTAGGGTATAGTGTGCAGGGTATAGTGTGTAGGGTATAGTGTATAGTGTGTAGGGTATAGTGTATAGTGTGTAGGGTATAGTGTATAGGGTATAGTGTATAGTGTGTAGCGTGTAGTGTATAGTGTGTAGTGTGTAGTGTGTAGGGTGTAGTGTATAGTGTGTAGTGTGTAGTGTGTAGGATTCAGCTGGGCTGTTAATTCTTTGGCAGATGGTCAGGGGTGTGTAGGGTATAGTGTATAGTGTATAGTGTATAGTGTATAGGGTATAGTGTATAGTGTATAGTGTGTAGTGTATTAGTGTGCAGGGCTGTATTCTTTAGCAGATGGTCATAGTGTATAGTGTATAGTGTATAGTGTATAGGGTATAGTGTATAGTGTGTAGTATAGTGTATAGTGTATAGTGTGTAGTGTGTAGGGTGTAGTGTGTAGGATTCAGCTGCAGGGCTGTTTATTCTTTAGCAGATGGTCAGGGGTGTATAGTGTATAGTGTATAGTGTATAGTGTAGTGTATAGGGTATAGTGTATAGTGTGTAGTGTGTAGGATTCAGCTGCAGGGCTGTTTATTCTTTAGCAGATGGTCAGGGGTCCAGAACTTAATTACAGATCATTTGTAAACTGCAAATTGACCGCAAGAAGCCCAAACAGATATCACATGACTTTAACATAATCATTCATATTAGGTAACCCATCTCGTACTGGGTCAGACCCCCCCCTTTAACTCCAGGACATGGAAACTTTAACATAATCATTCATATTAGGTAACCCACCTCGTACTGGGTGACCCCCCTTTAACTCATGGAAACTTTAACATAATGGTCAGGACATGGAAACTTTAACATAATCATTCATAGTGTTAGGTAAGTGTGTACTGTGTCAGACCCCCCTTTAACTCAGGACATGAAACTTTAACATAATCATTCATATTAGGTCGTAGTGACCCCCCTTTACTCCAGGACATGGAAACTTTAACATAATCATTCATATTAGGTAACCCATCTGTACTGGGTCAGACCCCCCCCTTTAACTCCAGGACATGAAACTTTAACATAATCATTCATATTAGGTAACCCATCATTTGTACTGGGTCAGACCCCCCTTTAACTCCAGGACATGGAAACTTTAACATAATCATTCATAAGGTAACCCAGATATAGTAAACCAGGACATGGAAACTTTAACATAATCATTCATATTAGGTAACCCATCTCGTACTGGGTCAGTTTAACTCCAGGACATGGAAACTTTAACATAATCATTCAGATGGTAACCCATCTCGTACTGGGTCAGACCCCCCTTTAACTCCAGGACATGGAAACTTTAACATAATCATTCATATTAGGTAACCCATCTGTACTGGGTCAGATTTAACTCCAGGACATGGAAACTTTAACATAATCATTCATATTAGGTAACCCATCTCGACTGGTCAGACCCCCCTTTAACTCCAGGACATGGAAACTTTAACATAATCATTCATATTAGGTAACCCAGACTGGGTCAGACCCCCCTTTAACTCCAGGACATGGAAACTTTAACATAATCATTCATATTAGGTAACCCATCTCGTACTGGGTCAGACCCCCCTTTAACTCCAGGACATGGAAACTTTAACATAATCATTCATATTAGGTAACCCATCTCGTACTGGGTCAGACCCCCCTTTAACTCCAGGACATGGAAACATGGAAACTTTAACATAATCATTCATATTAGGTAACCCATCTCGTACTGGGTCAGACCCCCCCCTTTAACTCCAGGACATGGAAACTTTAACATAATCATTCATATTAGGTAACCCATCTCGTACTGGGTCAGACCCCCCTTTAACTCCAGGACATGGAAACTTTAACATAATCATTCATATTAGGTAACCCATCTCGTACTGGGTCAGACCCCCCTTTAACTCCAGGACATGGAAACTTTAACATAATCATTCATATTAGGTAACCCATCTCGTACTGGGTCAGAGACCCCCCTTTAACTCCAGGACATGGAAACTTTAACATAATCATTCATATTAGGTAACCCATCTCGTACTGGGTCAGACCCCCCCCCGCCCTTTAACTCCAGGACATGGAAACGTTGCTCAATTGGTATCAAGGGACCCTAATGCGTGGCAGGAATAGGGACCCTAACGCGTGGCAGGAATAGGGACCCTAACGCGTGGCAGGAATAGGGACCGTAACGTGTGGCAGGAATACACCACCAGCCTTTACCTTTGACCCCAGGCAGGGGTCATGACTGCCTACACCACATCCTGACTGCCATCGCCATGACGAAACATTCATCAGACCAGGCAGTGTTTTTCCACTACTTAACTGTCCAGTGTTGGTGATGGCCTGCCCACTGCAGCAGTTTGTCCTTGTTTGTAGCTGATAGGACCCCGGTGTGGTCGTCTGCTGAGATAGCCCATCCGTGGAGCGACGAGTTGTGTGTTCCGAGAGGCCGTTCAGATGCCATTATTTGCTTGTTTGTGGCCAGCCTGTTAGTTCCCACGATTCTTACCATTCTCCTTCAACCTCTCATCAACGAGCTGTTTTCTCCCACAGGACTTCCGCTGACTGGATGTTCTGTTTGTCACACCATTCTTGGGGCGGCAGGGTAGCCTAGTGGTTAGAGTGTTGTACCCGAAAGGTTGCAAGTTCGAATCCCCGAGCTGACAAGGTACAAATCTGTCGTTCTGCCCCTGAACAGGCAGTTAACCCACTGTTCCTAGGCCGTCATTGAAAATAAGAATTTGTTCTTAACTGACTTGCCTAGTTGAATAAAATAAAATAAAAACACTAGAGATTGTCGTGTGTGTGAAAAGCCCAGGAGGCTGTCAGTTTCTGAGATCCTGGAACCGACGATCTTACCACGTCGCTTAGACCATTCTAACGTTCAATCCAACAGTAACTGAATGCCTTGATGCCTGCTTTATATAGCAAGCCACATGACTCACTGTCTGTAGGAGCAAACCATTTTGGTGAACGGGCGGGGGGGTGTACCTAATAAACTGGCCACTCAGTGTATCCCTCTCTCTATTATGCGTGGGAATACTAGGGAACATATTTCCATTTGGAGCTGATTTGCTGGCAATTTTACCGTTTTTTTTTTGTCCAACAATAAAATATTATAATAAAAATATGTTCATTTAATTTTTTACCCAGAAAACAAAGGGGGTCAAATAATGGTCGCCAGTTGGGTAAACCTGGTACAGGGTTTACCTTAGTAAGAGAGGCCATGGCCAGGAGAGAGTACTGTGTGATGGGGTGATCCTTCAGGTCCGGGGCGGTAAAAAGAGGCTCCACATTACACACCTCTCCCTTAGAGCCACTGAACAGACAACGAGACTCACATGTACGCATCCCCATCAACCTCCTACATGCAGAGAGAGAGAGAGGAGAGAAGAGGGGGAGAGAAAGAGAGAGGAGGGGAGAAGAGAGAGGAGGGAGGAGAGCGAGCGAGAGGCAGAGAGAGAGAGAGAGAGAGGAGAGAGTGAGGCAGAGAGAGAAACAGAGAGAGGAGGGGGGAGAGAGAGAGAGAGACAGAGAGAGAGAGGAGGGAGGGGGAGAGGAGGGAGGGGGAGAGGAGGGAGGAAGGGGAGAGAAGAGGGAGGAGGGGAGAGAAGAGGGAGGAGGAGGGAGGAGGGAGGAGGGGAGAGAGAAGAGGGAGGAGGGAAGAGAGAAGAGGGAGGAGGGAAGACAGAAGAGGGAGGAGGGAAAGGAGAGTGAGAGAACAAAACAACTAAAGATATTAAAAAAAACAAGCCCCTCACAGACTAACAAAATAAACATAACTCCAGTCCCAAAGTAGAACTGTGGTTCATTAGAACAATATTGAATATCCTATTTCCCCTAAAGCCCTCACATTCTGACATACACACACGCAGTACAGAACAGAGTGGATGAATCCCAAATGGCACCCTATGGGCCCTGGCCAGATGTAGTGCACTTTATAGGGAGCCATTTGGGACACAGCCTTAGAGAAGCCAGAAAACCAAAAAAGTACTTCTCCCCCTATTTCCATTAATCTGACCTGAATAAGAGACAGCTTTGTATAATAATGTCAAACAGAGCAGGGGTCATTCTGTCTCACTGTAATACCTCATTATACACACACACACACACACCTGTCACGCTGTAACACACACACACACACACACACACACACACACACACACACACACACACACACACACACCTCCCACACACACCCACCCTCCCTCCCTCCCTGTCTCGCTGTAATACCTCATTAAAATAATGTACTGTTAGACTGTGGTTACAGATAGTGACAGGGGTGCTTGAATGTATAGGAAGACCATGTGAGGGTCCAAAATAAACCAACTACAGGGCCTTCAGAAAGTATTCACACCCCTCGACATCCTACCACATCCTGTTGTGTTACAGCCTGAATTTAAAATGGATGACATTTAGATGTTTTTGTCACAATACCCCATAATGTCAAAGTGGATTTTTATTTTTTCATTATTATTTTTTTTTATTTTATTTTTACGAATTAATTTAACATGAAAAGCTGAAATGTTTTGAGTCAATAAGTAATCAACCCCTTTGTTATTGCAAGACTAAATAAGTACTGGAGCTTAACAAGTCCCATAAGTTGCAATAGTAGTGTGTACCTCATCTCTGTACCCAACTCATACAATTATCTGTAAGGTCCCTTCAGTCGAGCAAAGAATTTCAAACACAGATTCAACCACAAAGACCAGGGAGGTTTTCCAATGCCTCACAAAGAACGGCACCTATTGGTAGATGGGTAAAAAAAATAAGACATTAAATATTCCTTTGAGCATGGTGAAGTTATTAATTACAATATGGATGGTGTCACTACAAAGATACAGGAATCCTTCCTAACTCAGTTGCCGGAGAGGAAGGAAACTGCTCTGGGATTTCACCATGAGGCCAATGGTGACTTTAAAACGGTTACAGAGTTTAATGGCTGTGTTAGGAGAAAACTGAGGATGGGTCAACAACATGGTAGTTACTCCACAATAATAACCTAATTGACTGAAAAGGAGGAAGCCTGTACAGAATACAAATATTACAAAACATGCATCCTGTTTGCAACACGGCACTAAAGTAATACTGCAGAAAAAAGACATTACTGAGTACCTGGGCCTCAGACTGTTACAGTCTGTTATAGTCTGGGCCTGTTACAGTCTGTTATAGTCTGGGCCTGTTACAGTCTGTTATAGTCTGGGCCTGTTACAGTCTGTTACAGTCTGGGCCTGTTACAGTCTGTTATAGTCTGGGCCTGTTACAGTCTGTTACAGTCTGGGCCTGTTACAGTCTGGGCCTGTTATAGTCTGTTATAGTCTGGGCCTGTTATTGTCTGTTATAGTCTGGGCCTGCTATTGTCTGTTATAGTCTCTGGGCCTGTTATCTGTCTGTTGTTAGTCTGGGCCTGTTAGTCTGGTCTGTTATAGTCTGGGCCTGTTATAGTCTGGGCCTGTTATAGTCTGGGCCTGTTATAGTCTGGGCCTGTTACAGTCTGGGCCTGTTACAGTCTGGGCCTGTTACAGTCTGGGCCTGTTAGTCAGTCTGGGCCTGTTACAGTCTGGGCCTGTTATAGTCAGTCTGGGCCTGTTATAGTCTGGGCCTGTTATAGTCTGGGCCTGTTATAGTCTGGGCCTGTTATAGTCTGGGCCTGTTATAGTCTGGGCCTGTTATAGTCTGGGCCTGTTATAGTCTGGGCCTGTTTGTCTGTTATAGTCTGGGCCTGTTATAGTCTGGGCCTGTTATAGTCTGTTACAGTCTGTTACAGTCTTGATGTGTTTGTATTTGGTAGACGTTTTGTTGCTACTATTGTTCTGTTTTGTTTGAATGTCCTGTTTGTCTTTTGTCCTGTTTGTCTGTCCTGTTTGTCTTTTGCAACAGCCTACAGAATGTCCTGTTTGTCTTTTGTGGACGGCAACAGCCTACAGAATGTCCTGTTTGTCTTTTGTGGACGGCAACAGCCTACAGAATGTCCAGAATGTCCTGTACAGAATGTCCTGTTTGTCTTTTGTGGACAGCAACAGCCTACAGAATGTCCTGTTTGTCTTTTGTGGACGGCAACAGCCTACAGAATGTCCTGTTTGTCTTTTGTGGACAGCAACAGCCTACAGAATGTCCTGTTTGTCTTTTGTGGACGGCAACAGCCTACAGAATGTCCTGTATAACCTCTGTTTCCACCCATTGGTTTAAATATCCACCTACACTATGTTCACCAGAGTGCAGTTGTAGATAAAACCTTCATGTTGTTGTACTGTATTTGGCCCTAAAAGTGATGCTTACACACTAATGTCAGATAAACACAAGGAAAGATAAAACTCAATGTAGCCGATAGATATGCAAACTAATTATACATTTATGGATTTTTTGATGCATCGTTTTCCCTTTATTCAACCCGCACGCCTCCCACCCGCCCTTCATCCACACAATTTTACATGGCCCTAAACCCAC
>NW_024609477.1:182500-186471 GCF_018296145.1 Oncorhynchus tshawytscha
ATTTAACTAGAGAAGAGGACCAGTCTAGAAACAGAGAGAAGAGGACCAGTCTAGAAACAGAGAGAAGAGGACCAGTCTAGAAACAGAGAGAAGAGGACTAGTCTAGAAACAGAGAGAAGAGGACCAGTCTAGAAACAGAGAGAAGACATTTAACTAGAGAAGAGGACCAGTCTAGAAACAGAGAGAAGACATTTAACTAGAGAACAGGACCAGTCTAGAAACAGAGAGAAGAGGACCAGTCTAGAAACAGAGAGAAGACATTTAACTAGAGAAGAGGACCAGTCTAGAAACAGAGAGAAGAGGACCAGTCTAGAAACAGAGAGAAGAGGACCAGTCTAGAAACAGAGAGAAGACATTTAACTAGAGAAGAGGACCAGTCTAGAAACAGAGAGAAGACATGTAACTAGAGAAGAGGACCAGTCTAGAAACAGAGAGAAGACATGTAACTAGAGAAGAGGACCAGTCCAGAAACAGAGAGAAGACATGTAACTAGAGAAGAGGACCAGTCTAGAAAAAGAGAGAAGACATTTAACTAGAGAAGATGACCAGTCTAGAAACAGAGAGAAGAGGACCAGTCTAGAAACAGAGAGAAGACATTTAACTAGAGAACAGGACCGGTCTAGAAACAGAGAGAAGACATTTAACTGTAGAAGAGGACCAGTCTAGAAACAGAGAGAAGACATTTAACTGTAGAAGAGGACCAGTCTAGAAACAGAGAGAAGACATTTAACTAGAGAAGAGGACCAGTCTAGAAACAGAGAGAAGACATGTAACTAGAGAAGAGGACCAGTCCAGAAAAAGAGAGAAGACATTTAACTAGAGAATAGGACCAGTCTAGAAACAGAGAGAAGAGGACCAGTCTAGAAACAGGGAGAAGAGGACCAGTCTAGAAACAGAGAGAAGAGGACTAGTCTAGAAACAGAGAGAAGAGGACCAGTCTAGAAACAGAGAGAAGAGGACCAGTCTAGAAACAGAGAGAAGACATTTAACTAGAGAATAGGACCAGTCTAGAAACAGAGAGAAGAGGACCAGTCTAGAAACAGGGAGAAGAGGACCAGTCTAGAAACAGAGAGAAGAGGACTAGTCTAGAAACAGAGAGAAGAGGACCAGTCTAGAAACAGAGAGAAGACATTTAACTAGAGAAGAGGACCAGTCTAGAAACAGAGAGAAGAGGACCAGTCTAGAAACAGAGAGAAGACATTTAACTAGAGAAGAGGACCAGTCTAGAAACAGAGAGAAGAGGACCAGTCTAGAAACAGAGAGAAGACATTTAACTAGAGAAGAGGACCAGTCTAGAAACAGAGAGAAGAGGACCAGTCTAGAAACAGAGAGAAGAGGACCAGTCTAGAAACAGAGAGAAGACATGTAACTAGAGAAGAGGACCAGTCTAGAAACAGAGAGAAGACATGTAACTAGAGAAGAGGACCAGTCTAGAAACAGAGAGAAGACATGTAACTAGAGAAGAGGACCAGTCCAGAAACAGAGAGAAGACATGTAACTAGAGAAGAGGACCAGTCTAGAAAAAGAGAGAAGACATTTAACTAGAGAAGATGACCAGTCTAGAAACAGAGAGAAGAGGACCAGTCTAGAAACAGAGAGAAGACATTTAACTAGAGAACAGGACCGGTCTAGAAACAGAGAGAAGACATTTAACTGTAGAAGAGGACCAGTCTAGAAACAGAGAGAAGACATTTAACTGTAGAAGAGGACCAGTCTAGAAACAGAGAGAAGACATTTAACTGTAGAAGAGGACCAGTCTGGAAACAGAGAGAAGACATTTAACTGTAGAAGAGGACCAGTCTAGAAACAGAGAGAAGACATTTAACTAGAGAACAGGACCAGTCTAGAAACAGAGAGAAGAGGACCAGTCTAGAAACAGAGAGAAGACATTTAACTAGAGAAGAGGACCAGTCTAGAAACAGAGAGAAGAGGACCAGTCTAGAAACAGAGAGAAGAGGACCAGTCTAGAAACAGAGAGAAGAGGACCAGTCTAGAAACAGAGAGAAGACATTTAACTAGAGAAGATGACCAGTCTAGAAAAAGAGAGAAGACATTTAACTAGAGAAGATGACCAGTCTAGAAAAAGAGAGAAGACATTTAACTAGAGAAGATGACCAGTCTAGAAAAAGAGAGAAGACATTTAACTAGAGAAGATGACCAGTCTAGAAAAAGAGAGAAGACATTTAACTAGAGAAGATGACCAGTCTAGAAAAAGAGAGAAGACATTTAACTAGAAAAGAGGACCAGTCTAGAAAAAGAGAGAAGACATTTAACGAGAGAAGATGACCAGTCTAGAAAAAGAGAGAAGACATTTAACGAGAGAAGATGACCAGTCTAGAAAAAGAGAGAAGAGGACCAGTCTAGAAAGAGAAAGACAGTCTAGAAACAGAGAGAAGACCGTGTAGAAACAGAGAGAAGACAGTGTGGAAAGGGTGAAAGCAGCACTACAGCATAGTATGTGATGACTGTACTTACTACTGCAGTTGGCAGTCCAGCATCTACTTTGTCCTGAAGAACAAGGAAGGAAAAAGTACATGTCAGTGATGCATGACAACATGTACTAATTGTTGGTTGTGTGTGTGGTGTGTGTGTGTGGTGTTGGTTGTGTGTGTGGGGTATGTGTGTGTGTGTGGTGTTGGTTGTGTGTGTGGGGTATGTGTGTGGTGTTGGTTGTATGTGGTGTGTGTGGTGTTGGTTGTATGTGGTGTGTGTGGTGTTGGTTGTGTGTGGTGTGTGTGGTGTTGGTTGTGTGTGGTGTGTGTGGTGTTGGTTGTGTGTGGTGTTGGTTGTGTGTGGTGTGTGTGGTGGGTGTGTGTGTGTGACTCACAGCGGCTGAGACTATCTGAGCAGAGATGCCTTTCAGGATGCTGTGCCGAAGCACAGAGCCATGGACTGTAGTGCTGAGCTCCACTGTCTTCCTCTTCCTACACACACACACACACACACACACACACACACACACACACACACACACACACACACACACACACACACACACACACAGACTGTTAAGTTAGAATCTCAGTTGTGATGACAAATGTCAGTTAACTGTACCCGTAATGCATAATGTAACCTGCTGAATACAGCCCATCACAGAAGGGTCTCAAAAACTGCCCATTAGGAGTTAGGTTAAGGGTTAAGGTTACATTTAGCATTAGGGAAAATAGGATGTTGGATTGGGAATCAATTCTTTGGTCCCCACAAGGATAGTGATACAAAACTTCCGGCGCCGACAGAGATGGCCGCCTCGCTTCGCGTTCCTAGGAAACTATGCAGTTTTTTGTTTTTTTTACGTGTTATTTCTTACACTAGTACCCCAGGTCATCTTAGGTTTCTTTACATACAGCCGAGAAGAACTACTGAACATAAGATCAGCGTCAACTCACCATCAGTACGACCAAGAATATGTTTTTCGCGACGCGGATCCTGTGTTCTGCCTTACAAACAGGACAACGGAGTGGATTCCATGCAGCGACCCAAAAAAAACGACTCAGAAAAAGAGGGAAACGAGGCGGTCTTCTGGTCAGACTCCGGAGACGGGCACACCGTGCACCACTCCCTAGCATTCTTCTTGCCAATGTCCAGTCTCTTGACAACAAGGTTGATGAAATCCGAGCAAGGGTAGCATTCCAGAGGGACATCAGAGACTGTAACGTTCTTTGCTTCACGGAAACATGGCTCACTGGAGAGACGCTATCCGAGGCGGTGCAGCCAACGGGTTTCTCCACGCATCGCGCCGACAGAAACAAACATCGTTCTGGTAAGAAGAGGGGCGGGGCGTATGCCTTATGGCTAACGTGACATGGTGTGATGAAAGAAACATACAGGAACTCAAATCCTTCTGTTCACCTGATTTAGAATTCCTCACAATCAAATGTAGACCGCATTATCTACCAAGAGAATTCTCTTCGATTATAATCACAGCCGTATATATCCCCCCAAGCAGACACATCGATGGCTCTGAACAAACT
>NW_024609478.1:0-85000 GCF_018296145.1 Oncorhynchus tshawytscha
ACAGAACACATTATATACTGGGTCTCTAATGTCAGTGGTTCCAGAACCCCTAACAGAACACATAATATACTGGGTCTCTAATGTCAGTGGTTCCCTAACCCCTAACAGAACACATTATATACTGGGTCTCTAATGTCAGTGGTTCCAGTCCTCCAGAACCCCTAACAGAACACATTATATACTGGGTCTCTAATGTCAGTGGTTCCAGTCCTCCAGAATCACTAACAGAACCCATTATATACCGGGTCTCTAGTGTCAGTGGTTCCAGTCCTCCAGAACCTCTAACAGAACCCATTATATACTGGGTCTCTAATGTCAGTGGTTCCAGAACCCCTAACAGAACACATTATATACTGGGTCTCTAATGCCAGTGGTTACAGTCCTCCAGAACCCCCAACAGAACACATTATATACTGGGTCTCTAATGCCAGTGGTTCCAGTCCTCCAGAACCCCCAACAGAACACATTATATACTGGGTCTCTAATGTCAGTGGTTCCAGAACCCCTAACAGAACACATTATATACTGGGTCTCTAATGTCAGTGGTTCCAGTCCTCCAGAACCCCTAACAGAACACATTATATACTGGGTCTCTAATGCCAGTGGTTCCCTACTCTGATACCCCTAACAGAACACATTATATACTGGGTCTCTAATGCCAGTGGTTCCAGTCCTCCAGAACCCCCAACAGAACACATTATATACTGGGCCTCTAATGCCAGTGGTTCCAGTCCTCCAGAGCCTCTAACAGAACACATTATATACTGGGTCTCTAATGTCAGTGGTTCCCTACTCTGATACCCCTAACAGAACCCATTATATACTGGGTCTCTAATGCCAGTGGTTCCCTACTCCGATACCCTAACAGAACACATTATATACTGGGTCTCTAATGCCAGTGGTTCCAGTCCTCCAGAACCCATTATATACTGGGTCTCTAATGTCAGTGGTTCCAGAATCCCCAACAGAACCCATTATATACTGGGTCTCTAATGCCAGTGGTTCCAGTCCTCCAGAACCCATTATATACTGGGTCTCTAATGTCAGTGGTTCCAGAATCCCCAACAGAACACATTATATACTGGGTCTCTAATGCCAGTGGTTCCAGTCCTCCAGAACCCATTATATACTGGGTCTCTAATGTCAGTGGTTCCCTACTCAGATACCCCTAACAGAACACATTATATACTGGGTCTCTAATGTCAGTGGTTCCAGAATCCCCAACAGAACACATTATATACTGGGTCTCTAATGTCAGTGGTTCCAGAACCCCCAACAGAACACATTATATACTGGGTCTCTAATGTCAGTGGTTCCAGTCCTCCAGAACCCGTTATATACTGGGTCTCTAATGTCAGTGGTTCCCTACTCGGATACCCCTAACAGAACACATTATATACTGGGTCTCTAATGTCAGTGGTTCCAGAATCCCCAACAGAACACATTATATACTGGGTCTCTAATGCCAGTGGTTCCAGTCCTCCAGAGCCTCTAACAGAACACATTATATACTGGGTCTCTAATGTCAGTGGTTCCCTACTCTGATACCCCTAACAGAACCCATTATATACTGGGTCTCTAATGCCAGTGGTTCCAGTCCTCCAGAACCCATTATATACTGGGTCTCTAATGTCAGCGGTTCCCTACACCGATACCCCTAACAGAACACATAATATACTGGGTCTCTAATGTCAGTGGTTCCCTACTCTGATACCCCTAACAGAACACATTATATACTAGGTCTCTAATGTCAGTGGTTCCAGTCCTCCAGAACCCCTAACAGAACACATTATATACTGGGTCTCTAATGCCAGTGGTTCCCTACTCTGATACCCCTAACAGAACACATTATATACTGGGTCTCTAATGCCAGTGGTTCCAGTCCTCCAGAACCCCCAACAGAACACATAATATACTGGGCCTCTAATGCCAGTGGTTCCAGTCCTCCAGAGCCTCTAACAGAACACATTATATACTGGGTCTCTAATGTCAGTGGTTCCCTACTCTGATACCCCTAACAGAACCCATTATATACTGGGTCTCTAATGCCAGTGGTTCCAGTCCTCCAGAACCCATTATATACTGGGTCTCTAATGTCAGCGGTTCCCTACTCCGATACCCTAACAGAACACATTATATACTGGGTCTCTAATGCCAGTGGTTCCAGTCCTCCAGAACCCATTATATACTGGGTCTCTAATGTCAGTGGTTCCAGAATCCCCAACAGAACCCATTATATACTGGGTCTCTAATGCCAGTGGTTCCAGTCCTCCAGAACCCATTATATACTGGGTCTCTAATGTCAGTGGTTCCAGAATCCCCAACAGAACACATTATATACTGGGTCTCTAATGCCAGTGGTTCCAGTCCTCCAGAACCCATTATATACTGGGTCTCTAATGTCAGTGGTTCCCTACTCGGATACCCCTAACAGAACACATTATATACTGGGTCTCTAATGTCAGTGGTTCCAGAATCAATATACTGGGTCCCCAACAGAACCCATTATATACTGGGTCTCTAATGCCAGTGGTTCCAGTCCTCCAGAACCCATTATATACTGGGTCTCTAATGTCAGTGGTTCCAGAATCCCCAACAGAACACATTATATACTGGGTCTCTAATGCCAGTGGTTCCAGTCCTCCAGAACCCATTATATACTGGGTCTCTAATGTCAGTGGTTCCCTACTCAGATACCCCTAACAGAACACATTATATACTGGGTCTCTAATGTCAGTGGTTCCAGAATCCCCAACAGAACACATTATATACTGGGTCTCTAATGTCAGTGGTTCCAGAACCCCCAACAGAACACATTATATACTGGGTCTCTAATGTCAGTGGTTCCAGTCCTCCAGAACCCGTTATATACTGGGTCTCTAATGTCAGTGGTTCCCTACTCGGATACCCCTAACAGAACACATTATATACTGGGTCTCTAATGTCAGTGGTTCCAGAAATCCCCAACAGAACACATTATATACTGGGTCTCTAATGCCAGTGGTTCCAGTCCTCCAGAGCCTCTAACAGAACACATTATATACTGGGTCTCTAATGCCAGTGGTTCCCTACTCCGATACCCCTAACAGAACACATTATATACTGGGTCTCTAATGCCAGTGGTTCCAGTCCTCCAGAACCCATTATATACTGGGTCTCTAATGTCAGTGGTTCCCTACTCTGATACCCCTAACAGAACACATTATATACTGGGTCTCTAATGTCAGTGGTTCCAGAATCCCCAACAGAACCCATTATATACTGGGTCTCTAATGCCAGTGGTTCCAGTCCTCCAGAACCCATTATATACTGGGTCTCTAATGTCAGTGGTTCCAGAATCCCCAACAGAACACATTATATACTGGGTCTCTAATGCCAGTGGTTGCAGTCCTCCAGAACCCATTATATACTGGGTCTCTAATGTCAGTGGTTCCCTACTCAGATACCCCTAACAGAACACATTATATACTGGGTCTCTAATGTCAGTGGTTCCAGAATCCCCAACAGAACACATTATATACTGGGTCTCTAATGTCAGTGGTTCCAGAACCCCCAACAGAACACATTATATACTGGGTCTCTAATGTCAGTGGTTCCAGTCCTCCAGAACCCGTTATATACTGGGTCTCTAATGTCAGTGGTTCCCTACTCGGATACCCCTAACAGAACACATTATATACTGGGTCTCTAATGTCAGTGGTTCCAGAATCCCCAACAGAACACATTATATACTGGGTCTCTAATGCCAGTGGTTCCAGTCCTCCAGAGCCTCTAACAGAACACATTATATACTGGGTCTCTAATGTCAGTGGTTCCCTACTCTGATACCCCTAACAGAACCCATTATATACTGGGTCTCTAATGCCAGTGGTTCCAGTCCTCCAGAACCCATTATATACTGGGTCTCTAATGTCAGCAGTGGTTCCCTACACCGATACCCTAACAGAACACATAATATACTGGGTCTCTAATGTCAGCGGTTCCCTACACCGATACCCCTAACAGAACACATAATATACTAGGTCTCTAATGTCAGTGGTTCCAGTCCTCCAGAACCCCTAACAGAACACATTATATACTGGGTCTCTAATGCCAGTGGTTCCCTACTCTGATACCCCTAACAGAACACATTATATACTGGGTCTCTAATGCCAGTGGTTCCAGTCCTCCAGAACCCCCAACAGAACACATTATATACTGGGCCTCTAATGCCAGTGGTTCCAGTCCTCCAGAGCCTCTAACAGAACCCATTATATACTGGGTCTCTAATGTCAGCGGTTCCCTACACCGATACCCCTAACAGAACACATAATATACTGGGTCTCTAATGTCAGTGGTTCCCTACTCTGATACCCCTAACAGAACACATTATATACTGGGTCTCTAATGCCAGTGGTTCCAGTCCTACAGAACCCATTATATACTGGGTCTCTAATGTCAGTGGTTCCAGAATCCCCAACAGAACCCATTATATACTGGGTCTCTAATGCCAGTGGTTCCAGTCCTCCAGAACCCATTATATACTGGGTCTCTAATGTCAGTGGTTCCAGAATCCCCAACAGAACACATTATATACTGGGTCTCTAATGCCAGTGGTTCCAGTCCTCCAGAACCCATTATATACTGGGTCTCTAATGTCAGTGGTTCCCTACTCGGATACCCCTAACAGAACACATTATATACTGGGTCTCTAATGTCAGTGGTTCCAGAATCCCCAACAGAACCCATTATATACTGGGTCTCTAATGCCAGTGGTTCCAGTCCTCCAGAACCCATTATATACTGGGTCTCTAATGTCAGTGGTTCCAGAATCCCCAACAGAACACATTATATACTGGGTCTCTAATGCCAGTGGTTCCAGTCCTCCAGAACCCATTATATACTGGGTCTCTAATGTCAGTGGTTCCCTACTCTGATACCCCTAACAGAACCCATTATATACTGGGTCTCTAATGCCAGTGGTTCCAGTCCTCCAGAACCCATTATATACTGGGTCTCTAATGTCAGCGGTTCCCTACACCGATACCCCTAACAGAACACATAATATACTGGGTCTCTAATGTCAGTGGTTCCCTACTCTGATACCCCTAACAGAACACATTATATACTAGGTCTCTAATGTCAGTGGTTCCAGTCCTCCAGAACCCCTAACAGAACACATTATATACTGGGTCTCTAATGCCAGTGGTTCCCTACTCTGATACCCCTAACAGAACACATTATATACTGGGTCTCTAATGCCAGTGGTTCCAGTCCTCCAGAACCCCCAACAGAACACATTATATACTGGGTCTCTAATGCCAGTGGTTCCAGTCCTCCAGAACCCCCAACAGAACACATTATATACTGGGCCTCTAATGCCAGTGGTTCCAGTCCTCCAGAGCCTCTAACAGAACACATTATATACTGGGTCTCTAATGTCAGTGGTTCCCTACTCTGATACCCCTAACAGAACCCATTATATACTGGGTCTCTAATGCCAGTGGTTCCAGTCCTCCAGAACCCATTATATACTGGGTCTCTAATGTCAGCGGTTCCCTACTCCGATACCCCTAACAGAACACATTATATACTGGGTCTCTAATGCCAGTGGTTCCAGTCCTCCAGAACCCATTATATACTGGGTCTCTAATGTCAGTGGTTCCAGAATCCCCAACAGAACCCATTATATACTGGGTCTCTAATGCCAGTGGTTCCAGTCCTCCAGAACCCATTATATACTGGGTCTCTAATGTCAGTGGTTCCAGAATCCCCAACAGAACACATTATATACTGGGTCTCTAACGCCAGTGGTTCCAGTCCTCCAGAACCCATTATATACTGGGTCTCTAATGTCAGTGGTTCCCTACTCAGATACCCCTAACAGAACACATTATATACTGGGTCTCTAATGTCAGTGGTTCCAGAATCCCCAACAGAACACATTATATACTGGGTCTCTAATGTCAGTGGTTCCAGAACCCCCAACAGAACACATTATATACTGGGTCTCTAATGTCAGTGGTTCCAGTCCTCCAGAACCCGTTATATACTGGGTCTCTAATGTCAGTGGTTCCCTACTCGGATACCCCTAACAGAACACATTATATACTGGGTCTCTAATGTCAGTGGTTCCAGAATCCCCAACAGAACACATTATATACTGGGTCTCTAATGTCAGTGGTTCCAGAACCCCCAACAGAACACATTATATACTGGGTCTCTAATGTCAGTGGTTCCAGTCCTCCAGAACCCATTATATACTGGGTCTCTAATGTCAGCGGTTCCCTACTCCGATACCCCTAACAGAACACATTATATACTGGGTCTCTAATGCCAGTGGTTCCAGTCCTCCAGAACCCATTATATACTGGGTCTCTAATGTCAGTGGTTCCAGAATCCCCAACAGAACCCATTATATACTGGGTCTCTAATGCCAGTGGTTCCAGTCCTCCAGAACCCATTATATACTGGGTCTCTAATGTCAGTGGTTCCAGCCCAACAGAACACATTATATACTGGGTCTCTAACGCCAGTGGTTCCAGTCCTCCAGAACCCATTATATACTGGGTCTCTAATGTCAGTGGTTCCCTACTCAGATACCCCTAACAGAACACATTATATACTGGGTCTCTAATGCCAGTGGTTCCCTACTCTGATACCCCTAACAGAACACATTATATACTGGGTCTCTAATGCCAGTGGTTCCAGTCCTCCAGAACCCCCAACAGAACACATTATATACTGGGTCTCTAATGCCAGTGGTTCCAGTCCTCCAGAACCCCCAACAGAACACATTATATACTGGGCCTCTAATGCCAGTGGTTCCAGTCCTCCAGAGCCTCTAACAGAACACATTATATACTGGGTCTCTAATGTCAGTGGTTCCCTACTCTGATACCCTAACAGAACCCATTATATACTGGGTCTCTAATGCCAGTGGTTCCAGTCCTCCAGAACCCATTATATACTGGGTCTCTAATGTCAGCGGAACCCATTATATACTGGGTCTCTAATGTCAGTGGTTCCCTACTCCGATACCCCTAACAGAACACATTATATACTGGGTCTCTAATGCCAGTGGTTCCAGTCCTCCAGAACCCATTATATACTGGGTCTCTAATGTCAGTGGTTCCAGAATCCCCAACAGAACCCATTATATACTGGGTCTCTAATGACAGTGGTTCCAGTCCTCCAGAACCCATTATATACTGGGTCTCTAATGTCAGTGGTTCCAGAATCCCCAACAGAACACATTATATACTGGGTCTCTAACGCCAGTGGTTCCAGTCCTCCAGAACCCATTATATACTGGGTCTCTAATGTCAGTGGTTCCCTACTCAGATACCCCTAACAGAACACATTATATACTGGGTCTCTAATGTCAGTGGTTCCAGAATCCCCAACAGAACACATTATATACTGGGTCTCTAATGTCAGTGGTTCCAGAACCCCCAACAGAACACATTATATACTGGGTCTCTAATGTCAGTGGTTCCAGTCCTCCAGAACCCGTTATATACTGGGTCTCTAATGTCAGTGGTTCCCTACTCGGATACCCCTAACAGAACACATTATATACTGGGTCTCTAATGTCAGTGGTTCCAGAATCCCCAACAGAACACATTATATACTGGGTCTCTAATGTCAGTGGTTCCAGAACCCCCAACAGAACACATTATATACTGGGTCTCTAATGTCAGTGGTTCCAGTCCTCCAGAACCCGTTATATACTGGGTCTCTAATGTCAGTGGTTCCCTACTCTGATACCCCTAACAGAACACATTATATACTGGGTCTCTAATGCCAGTGGTTCCAGTCCTCCAGAACCCCCAACAGAACACATTATATACTGGGTCTCTAATGCCAGTGGTTCCAGTCCTCCAGAACCCCCAACAGAACACATTATATACTGGGCCTCTAATGCCAGTGGTTCCAGTCCTCCAGAGCCTCTAACAGAACACATTATATACTGGGTCTCTAATGTCAGTGGTTCCCTACTCTGATACCCCTAACAGAACCCATTATATACTGGGTCTCTAATGCCAGTGGTTCCAGTCCTCCAGAACCCATTATATACTGGGTCTCTAATGTCAGCGGTTCCCTACTCCGATACCCCTAACAGAACACATTATATACTGGGTCTCTAATGCCAGTGGTTCCAGTCCTCCAGAACCCATTATATACTGGGTCTCTAATGTCAGTGGTTCCAGAATCCCCAACAGAACCCATTATATACTGGGTCTCTAATGCCAGTGGTTCCAGTCCTCCAGAACCCATTATATACTGGGTCTCTAATGTCAGTGGTTCCAGAATCCCCAACAGAACACATTATATACTGGGTCTCTAACGCCAGTGGTTCCAGTCCTCCAGAACCCATTATATACTGGGTCTCTAATGTCAGTGGTTCCCTACTCAGATACCCCTAACAGAACACATTATATACTGGGTCTCTAATGTCAGTGGTTCCAGAATCCCCAACAGAACACATTATATACTGGGTCTCTAATGTCAGTGGTTCCAGAACCCCCAACAGAACACATTATATACTGGGTCTCTAATGCCAGTGGTTCCAGTCCTCCAGAACCCATTATATACTGGGTCTCTAATGTCAGTGGTTCCAGAATCCCCAACAGAACCCATTATATACTGGGTCTCTAATGCCAGTGGTTCCAGTCCTCCAGAACCCATTATATACTGGGTCTCTAATGTCAGTGGTTCCCTACTCAGATACCCCTAACAGAACACATTATATACTGGGTCTCTAATGTCAGTGGTTCCAGAATCCCCAACAGAACACATTATATACTGGGTCTCTAATGTCAGTGGTTCCAGAACCCCCAACAGAACACATTATATACTGGGTCTCTAATGTCAGTGGTTCCAGTCCTCCAGAACCCATTATATACTGGGTCTCTAATGTCAGTGGTTCCCTACCGGATACCCCTAACAGAACACATTATATACTGGGTCTCTAATGTCAGTGGTTCCAGAATCCCCAACAGAACACATTATATACTGGGTCTCTAATGTCAGTGGTTCCAGTCCTCCAGAACCCGTTATATACTGGGTCTCTAATGTCAGTGGTTCCCTACTCTGATACCCCTAACAGAACACATTATATACTGGGTCTCTAATGCCAGTGGTTCCAGTCCTCCAGAACCCCCAACAGAACACATTATATACTGGGTCTCTAATGCCAGTGGTTCCAGTCCTCCAGAACCCCCAACAGAACACATTATATACTGGGCCTCTAATGCCAGTGGTTCCAGTCCTCCAGAGCCTCTAACAGAACACATTATATACTGGGTCTCTAATGTCAGTGGTTCCCTACTCTGATACCCCTAACAGAACCCATTATATACTGGGTCTCTAATGCCAGTGGTTCCAGTCCTCCAGAACCCATTATATACTGGGTCTCTAATGTCAGCGGTTCTAATGCCAGTGGTTCCACTCCAGATACTGGGTCTCTAATGTCCCTAACAGAACACATTATATACTGGGTCTCTAATGCCAGTGGTTCCAGTCCTCCAGAACCCATTATATACTGGGTCTCTAATGTCAGTGGTTCCAGAATCCCCAACAGAACCCATTATATACTGGGTCTCTAATGCCAGTGGTTCCAGTCCTCCAGAACCCATTATATACTGGGTCAGTGGTTCTAATCAGTCAGAACACATTATATACTGGTTCCAGAGTGGTTCCCCAACAGAACACATTATATACTGGGTCTCTAATGTCAGTGGTTCCAGTCCTCCAGAACCCGTTATATACTGGGTCTCTAATGTCAGTGGTTCCCTACCGGATACCCCTAACAGAACACATTATATACTGGGTCTCTAATGTCAGTGGTTCCAGTCCTCCAGAACCCCCAACAGAACACATTATATACTGGGTCTCTAATGTCAGTGGTTCCAGTCCTCCAGAACCCCCAACAGAACACATTATATACTGGGTCTCTAATGTCAGAGGTGTCCAACTCCAACACTGATATGATTTGGTAATAATTCCAGTGTATTAAGCAACAGTGATGTGGTTTTCAGTGGAAGTATTCTCTTTCTCGGCAGGCCAACACCTGCGTTTTCACCTGCCTTTTCACTATGCCACAAACAGACAGACTTCTTCTATGGTAGTTCGACATTATGGCCCAGTATTGATACAGTAACACTAGAGAAAGGCTTGGCGGACAGACACAATGGTTTATTACCGTGTTACAGTAACACTAGAGAAATGCCACTGGTTCGAATCCCTGACCACATGGAACATCTGCCACTGTGCCCTTGAGCAAGGCACTTCACCTTAATAGCTCCCGTAAGTCAATGGTTTATTACCGTGTTAATGCCACTGGTTCGAATCCCTGACCACGTGGAACATCTGCCACTGTGCCCTTGAGCAAGGCACTTCACCGTAAGTCTTCTACACCTCCAGAAAGTTTTCAGACCCCTTGATTTATTTTTGCACCTTTTGTTTCCTGTTCAGTCTAATTCTAAAATTGATAAAATACATTTTTTTTTTACCTCGTCAATCTTATTTCTTTTTACCTTTATTTAATTAGGCAAGTCAGTTTAAGAACAAATTCTAATTTACAAATGACGGCCTTAGGAACTGTGGGTTAACTGCCTTGTTCAGGGGCAGAACGACAGGTCAGCTCGGGGATTCGACCTTTGCAACCTTTCGGTTACTAGTCCAACGCTCTAACCACTAGGCTACCCCGCCGCCAATCTACACACAATACCCCATATTGACGAAGTGGGAACAGGTTTTTGCAAATGTATTAAAAAGAACTAAAAACAGAAACCTTATTTACATAAGTATTCAGACCCTTTGCTATGAGACCTGACATTGAGCTCAGGTGCATCCTGTTTCCATTGATCATCCTTGAGATGTTTCTACAACTTGATTGGAGTCCACCTGTGTTAAATTCAATAAGATTGGACGTGATTTGGAAAGGCACACACCTGTCTATATAAGGTCCCACAGCTGACAGTGCATGTCAGAGCAAAAACCAAGCCATGAGGTCGAAGGAATTGTCTGTAGAGCTCCGAGACAGGATTGTGTTGAGGCACAGATCTGGGGAAGGGTAACAAAAAAGTTTGGCAGCATTAAAGGTCCCGAAGAACGCCGTGGCCTCCATTTTTAATGGAAGAAGTTTGGATCCACCAAGACTATCTCTGCAGCCCTCCACCAATCAGGCCTTTATGGTAGAGTGGCCAGACGGAAGCCACTCCTCAGTAAAAGGCACATGACAGCCCGCTTGGAGTTTGCTAAAAGGCACCTAAAGGACTCTCAGTTCATGAGAAACAAGATTCTCTGGTCTGATGAAACCAAGATTGAACTGAATGCCAAGCGTCACGCCTGGAGGAAACTTGGCACCATCCCTACGGTGAATCATGGTTGTTGAGGGGGATGTTTTTCATTGGCAGGGACCTGGAGACTAGTCAGGATCGAGGGAAAGATAAACAGAGCACAGAGAGATCCTTGATGAAAACCTTCTCCAGAGCGCTCAGGACCTCAGACTGGGGTGAAGGGTCACCTTCCAACAGGACAACGACCCTAAGCACACAGCCAAGACAACGCAGGAGTGGCTTCGGGACAAGTCTCTGAATGTGTTAAAGTGGCCCATCCAGAGCCCAGACTTGAACCTGATCAAACATCTCCGGAGAGACCTGAAAATAGCTGTGCAGCGACACTCCCCATCTAACCTGACAGAGCTTCAGAGGATCTGCAGAGAAGAATGGGAGAAACTCCCTAAATACAGGTTTACCAAGCATGTAGTGTCATTCCCAAGAAGACTCGAGGCTGTAATCACTGCCAAAGGTGCTTCAACAAAGTACTAAGTAAAGGGTCTGAATACTTATGTAAATGTGATAACATATTTTTTTTTAAAGAAAGAAATTTGCCAAAATGTCAACACATGTTCTTGCCTAATCATTACGGGGTATTATGTGTAGATTGACGTAACAAAATGTGGGAAAAGTCCAGGGGTCTGAATACTTTCCGAATGCACTGTAAATTACTCAAATGTAAAAGTCATAAATTAAAACATTAAACAACAGGATTTTTTTCTACCAGGCAATTTGCCAGCGCTAATTAGATGTGGACTAACGGAAACCCTGGAGCGTGTGGTGGTGAGCCCGTGTGAGAGGTGCCTTGTGGGCTAACGGAAACCCTGGAGCGTGTGGTGGTGAGCCCGTGTGAGAGGTGTCTTGTGGGCTAACGGAAACCCTGGAGCGTGTGGTGGTGAGCCCGTGTGAGAGGTGCTTTATGGGCTAACGGAAACCCTGGAGCGTGTGGTGGTGAGCCCGTGTGAGAGGTGCCTTATGCCCTGTCCGGACTTGTCTATGCGGTCACCAGAAACTCAGGAGTAAAACAGGAAACTGGTGACTCCCCACCACAGCTAGTCTCTCTGCGTCAGCCTCAAACAGAATACAATACGAACTGACGGTCTGATTGAGAAACAACAGTTTATACAGTTGAAGTAGGAAGTTCATACATACACCTTAGCCAAATACGTTTTAACTCAGTTTTTCCACAATTCCTGACATTTTAATCCTAGTAAAAAAAATCCCTGTTTTAGGTCAGTTAGGATCACCACTTTATTTTAAGAATGTGAAATGTCAGAATAATAGTAGAGAGAATGATTTATTTCAGCATTTATTTCTTTCATCACATTCCCAGTGGGTCAGAAGTTTACATACAGTCAATTAGTATTTGGTAGCAATTGCCTTTAAATTGTTTAACTTGGGTCAAATGGTATGGGTATCCTTCCACAAGCTTCCCACAATAGGTTGGGTGAATTTTGGCCCATTCCTCCTGACAGAGCTGGTGTAACTGAGTCAGGTTTATAGGCCTCCTTGCACGTACTTTTTCAGTTCTGCCCACACATTTTCTACAGGATTGAGGTCAGGGCTTTGTGATGGCCACTCCAATACCTTGACTTTGTTGCCATTTTGCCACAACTTTGGAAGTATGCTTGGGGTCATAACATCTAGTTACACAGCAGCGCCGACGCAGAACAGGAAGCCAGTTCATAGTAGCAGGAAGTGGCAGCAGGATGAGTGAGCAGACTCAGTCGGCTTAAATAGACCCAATCAGGTAGGTGTGATTTGTTCCTAGCCTTGCCTAATTGGTGCCATCTCAGCTGATGCGTCAGCCTGAAGCAGGGCATTTGGGTTTCCCTTCTGAACAGGCCTAGTTTCATATCTTACACCCACCAGTCAGATTGAGAAACAACAGTTTCATCGATCAACATGAGTCAAAACAATATCACGTTATTGTGTTTATTATGTTGATAAATATGTAACCATTTCCTGTCTAGTATCACTGCAGGTGGTTTGTAGTCAGTGATAAATATGTAACCATTTCCTGTCCAGTATCACTGCAGGTGGTTTGTAGTCAGTGATAAATATGTAACCATTTCCTGTCTAGTATCACTGCAGGTGGTTTTGTAGTCAGTGATAAATATGTAACCATTTCCTGTCTAGTATCACTGCAGGTGGTTTGTAGTCAGTGATAAATATGTAACCATTTCCTGTCTAGTATCACTGCAGGTGGTTTGTAGTCAGTGATAAATATGTAACCATTTCCTGTCTAGTATCACTGCAGGTGGTTTGTAGTCAGTGATAAATATGTAACCATTTCCTGTCTAGTATCACTGCAGGTGGTTTGTAGTCAGTGATAAATATGTAACCATTTCCTGCAGGTGGTTTGTAGTCAGTGATAAATATGTATCACTGCAGGTGGTTTGTAGTCAGTGATAAATATGTAACCATTTCCTGTCCAGTATCACTGCAGGTGGTTTGTAGTCAGTGATAAATATGTAACCATTTCCTGTCCAGTATCACTGCAGGTGGTTTGTAGTCAGTGATAAATATGTAACCATTTCCTGTCTAGTATCACTGCAGGTGGGTTGTAGTCAGTGATAAATATGTAACCATTTCCTGTCCAGTATCACTGCAGGTGGTTTGTAGTCAGTGATAAATATGTAACCATTTCCTGTCTAGTATCACTGCAGGTGGTTTGTAGTCAGTGATAAATATGTAACCATTTCCTGTCTAGTATCACTGCAGGTGGTTTGTAGTCAGTGATAAATATGTAACCATTTCCTGTCTAGTATCACTGCAGGTGGTTTGTAGTCAGTGATAAATATGTAACCATTTCCTGTCCAGTATCACTGCAGGTGGTTTGTAGTCAGTGATAAATATGATATGTTAAATATATATTACTGTGTGTGTGTCCCCAGGTTAAATATATATAACTGTGTGTGTGTCCCCAGGTTAAATATATATAACTGTGTGTGTGTCCCCAGGTTAAATATATATAACTGTGTGTGTGTCCCCAGGTTAAATATATATAACTGTGTGTGTGTCCCCAGGTTAAATATATATAACTGTGTGTGTGTCCCCAGGTTAAATATATATAACTGTGTGTGTCCCCAGGTTAAATATATATAACTGTGTGTGTCCCCAGGTTAAATATATATAACTGTGTGTGTGTCCCCAGGTTAAATATATAGAACTGTGTGTCCCCAGGTTCCGTGGTGTCCAGACGGGGACAGACAGCCGGGTGGCAGAACTCCTGAACCAGGTGAAGCTGAAGAGCTTTGAGACAGAGCGCTCTCAGATGGTACAGGAGGAGACCGCCAGGAACCTGGGACAGTGTCAGATGGAGACAGAGAAACACCAGAAGAAGCTAGAGGTAGAGGTCCCAAATGGTGCCCTATTCCCTATATAGTGCACTGCTTTAGACCAGGGCCCCTATAGAACCATATTCCCTATATATAGTACACTACCTTAGACCAGAACCCAGAGGAAGACCCTGTCCAGGGTGTTACATATCCCCCATTAGCCCTGGTCCAGGGTGTTACATACAGCCCCTTAGCTCCTGTCCAGGGTGTTACATACAGCCCCTTAGCTCCTGTCCAGGGTGTTACATACAGCCTTAGCACCGGTCCAGGGTGTTACATACAGCCCCTTAGCTCCTGTCCAGGGTGTTACATACCGCCCATTAGCCCTGGTCCAGGGTGTTACATACCGCCCATTAGCCCTGGTCCAGGGTGTTACATACAGCCCCTTAGCTCCTGTCCAGGGTGTTACATACAGCCCCTTAGCTCCTGTCCAGGGTGTTACATACAGCCCCTTAGCTCCTGTCCAGGGTGTTACATACCTCCCATTAGCTCCTGTCCAGGGTGTTACATACAGCCCCTTAGCTCCTGTCCAGGGTGTTACATACAGCCTTAGCTCCGGTCCAGGGTGTTACATACAGCCTTAGCTCCGGTCCAGGGTGTTACATACAGCCCCTTAGCTCCGGTCCAGGGTGTTACATACAGCCCCTTAGCTCCTGTCCAGGGTGTTACATACAGCCCCTTAGCTCCTGTCCAGGGTGTTACATACCGCCCATTAGCTCCTGTCCAGGGTGTTACATACAGCCCCTTAGCTCCTGTCCAGGGTGTTACATACAGCCTTAGCTCCTGTCCAGGGTGTTACATACACCCACCTAGCTCTGGTCCAGGGTGTTACATACAGCCTTAGCTCCTGTCCAGGGTGTTACATACAGCCCCTTAGCTCTGGTCCAGGGTGTTACATACGGTTTGCTGAGCCCTGGCCCACAGCTAACTGCCCCTGGTCTTCCATCAGGTCATGACCAAGGAGTTGTACAGGCTTCAGGCGTCCTCAGAGAAGCAGATAACGGAACTCCAGGCCCAGAATGCTGAGCAGCAGGCCAGACTACAGACCTACGAGGAACTGGAGAAGGAACTGGACGACGTCACCATGCAGGCTGCTGAAAGTAATGTTCTCACAACGTTAGGATAGTCATGTTCTCACGACGTTAGGATAGTCATGTTCTCACGACGTTAGAGTCATGTTGGCACGACGTTAGGATAGTCATGTTCTCACGACATTAGAGTCATGTTGGCACGACGTTAGGATAGTCATGTTCTCACGACGTTAGGATAGTCTTGTTGGCATGACGTTAGAGTCATGTTCTCACGACGTTAGGATACTCATGTTGGCACGACGTTAGGATAGTCATGTTCTCACGACGTTAGGATAGTCATGTTGGCACGACGTTAGGATAGTCACGTTAGGATAGTCATTTCTTCGTTAGGATAGTCATGTTGGACGTTAGGATAGTCAGGACGTTAGTCATGTTGGCATGACGTTAGATAGTCATGTTCTCACGACGTTAGGATAGTCATGTTGGCATGACGTTAGAGTCATGTTGGCACGACGTTAGGATAGTCATGTTGGTATGACGTTAGAGTCATGTTGGCACGACGTTAGAGTCATGTTGGCACGACGTTAGGATAGTCATGTTGGCACGACGTTAGGATAGTCATGTTGGCACGACGTTAGAGTCATGTTCTCACGACGTTAGAGTCATGTTGGCACGACGTTAGGATAGTCATGTTGGCACGACGTTAGGATAGTCATGTTGGCACGACGTTAGGATAGTCATGTTGGCACGACGTTAGGATAGTCATGTTGGCACGACGTTAGAGTCATGTTCTCACGACGTTAGAGTCATGTTGGCACGACGTTAGGATAGTCATGTTCTCACGACGTTAGGATAGTCATGTTGGCACGACGTTAGGATAGTCATGTTGGCACGACGTTAGAGTCATGTTGGCTCGACGTTAGAGTCATGTTGGCACGACGTTAGAGTCATGTTGGCACGACGTTAGGATAGTCATGTTGGCACGACGTTAGAGTCATGTTGGCACGACGTTAGAGTCATGTTGGCACGACGTTAGGATAGTCATGTTGGCACGACGTTAGGATAGTCATGTTGGCACGACGTTAGGATAGTCATGTTGGCACGACGTTAGAGTCATGTTGGCACGACGTTAGGATAGTCATGTTGGCACGACGTTAGGATAGTCATGTTGGCACGACGTTAGGATAGTCATGTTGGCACGACGTTAGAGTCATGTTGGCACGACGTTAGGATAGTCATGTTCTCACGACGTTAGGATAGTCATGTTCTCACGACGTTAGGATAGTCTTGTTGGCATGACGTTAGAGTCATGTTCTCACGGCGTTAGGATACTCATGTTGGCACGACGTTAGGATAGTCATGTTCTCACGACGTTAGGATAGTCATGTTGGCACGACGTTAGGATAGTCATGTTCTCACGACGTTAGGATAGTCATGTTGGCATGACGTTAGAGTCATGTTCTCACGACGTTAGGATAGTCATGTTGGCATGACGTTAGAGTCATGTTGGCACGACGTTAGGATAGTCATGTTGGTATGACGTTAGAGTCATGTTGGCACGACGTTAGAGTCATGTTGGCACGACGTTAGGATAGTCATGTTGGCACGACGTTAGGATAGTCATGTTGGCACGACGTTAGAGTCATGTTCTCACGACGTTAGAGTCATGTTGGCACGACGTTAGGATAGTCATGTTGGCACGACGTTAGGATAGTCATGTTGGCACGACGTTAGGATAGTCATGTTGGCACGGCGTTAGGATAGTCATGTTAGGATAGGCACGACGTTAGGATAGTCATGTTGGCACGACGTTAGAGTCATGTTGGCTCGACGTTAGAGTCATGTTGGCACGACGTTAGAGTCATGTTGGCACGACGTTAGGATAGTCATGTTGGCACGACGTTAGAGTCATGTTGGCACGACGTTAGAGTCATGTTGGCACGACGTTAGGATAGTCATGTTGGCACGACGTTAGGATAGTCATGTTGGCACGACGTTAGGATAGTCATGTTGGCACGACGTTAGAGTCATGTTGGCACGACGTTAGGATAGTCATGTTGGCACGGCGTTAGGATAGTCATGTTGGCACGACGTTAGGATAGTCATGTTGGCACGACGTTAGAGTCATGTTGGCACGACGTTAGGATAGTCATGTTCTCACGACGTTAGGATAGTCATGTTGGCACGACGTTAGGATAGTCATGTTGGTCACGACGTTAGGATAGTCATGTTCTCACGACGTTAGGATAGTCATGTTGGCACGACGTTAGGATAGTCATGTTGGCACAACGTTAGAGTCATGTTGGCTCGACGTTAGAGTCATGTTGGCACGACGTTAGGATAGTCATGTTGGCACGACGTTAGGATAGTCATGTTGGCACGACGTTAGTCATGTTCTCACGACGTTAGAGTCATGTTGGCACGACGTTAGGATAGTCATGTTCTCACGACGTTAGGAGTCATGTTAGTTCATGTTGGCACGACGTTCATGGACGTTAGGAGTCATGTTGGCGTTAGGATAGTCATGTTGGCACGACGTTAGAGTCGTTAGAGTCATGTTGGCTCGAGTCGTTAGAGTCATGTTGGCACGACGTTAGAGTCATGTTGGCACGACGTTAGGATAGTCATGTTGGCACGACGTTAGAGTCATGTTGGCACGACGTTAGAGTCATGTTGGCACGACGTTAGGATAGTCATGTTGGCACGACGTTATGTTGGATAGTCATGTTACGTTACGGATAGTCAGTCATGTTGGCACGACGTTAGATAGTCATGTTGGCACGACGTTAGGATAGTCATGTTGGCACGACGTTAGGAGTCATGTTGGCACACGTTAGGATAGTCATGTTGGCACGACGTTAGAGTCATGTTGGCACGACGTTAGGATAGTCATGTTCTCACGACGTTAGGATAGTCTTGTTGGCATGACGTTAGAGTCATGTTCTCACGACGTTAGGATACTCATGTTGGCACGACGTTAGGATAGTCATGTTCTCACGACGTTAGGATAGTCATGTTGGCACGACGTTAGGATAGTCATGTTCTCACGACGTTAGGATAGTCATGTTGGCATGACGTTAGAGTCATGTTCTCACGACGTTAGGATAGTCATGTTGGTATGACGTTAGAGTCATGTTGGCACGACGTTAGGATAGTCATGTTGGTATGACGTTAGAGTCATGTTGGCACGACGTTAGGATAGTCATGTTGGCACGACGTTAGGATAGTCATGTTGGCACGGCGTTAGGATAGTCATGTTGGCACGACGTTAGGATAGTCATGTTGGTCACGACGTTAGGATAGTCATGTTGGCACGACGTTAGGATAGTCATGTTGGCACGACGTTAGGATAGTCATGTTGGCACGGCGTTAGTCATGTTGTCATGTTCGACGTTAGAGTCATGTTGGCACGACGTTAGAGTCATGTTGGCACCGTTAGGATAGTCATGTTGGCACGACGTTAGAGTCATGTTGGCACGACGTTAGGATAGTCATGTTGGCACGACGTTAGAGTCATGTTGGCACGACGTTAGGATAGTCATGTTGGCACGACGTTAGGATAGTCATGTTGGCACGACGTTAGGATAGTCATGTTGGCACGACGTTAGAGTCATGTTGGCACGACGTTAGGATAGTCATGTTCTCACGACGTTAGGATAGTCATGTTGGCACGACGTTAGGATAGTCATGTTGGCACGACGTTAGGATAGTCATGTTCTCACGACGTTAGGATAGTCATGTTGGCACGACGTTAGGATAGACATGTTGGCACAACGTTAGAGTCATGTTGGCTCGACGTTAGAGTCATGTTGGCACGACGTTAGGATAGTCATGTTGGCACGACGTTAGAGTCATGTTGGCACGACGTTAGGATAGTCATGTTGGCACGACGTTAGGATAGTCATGTTGGCACGACATTAGGATAGTCATGTTGGCACGACGTTAGGATAGTCATGTTGGCACGACGTTAGGATAGTCATGTTGGCACGACGTTAGAGTCATGTTGGCACGACGTTAGGATAGTCATGTTCTCACGACGTTAGGATAGTCATGTTCTCACGACGTTAGGATAGTCATTTTGGCATGACGTTAGGATAGTCATGTTGGCACGACGTTAGAGTCATGTTGGCACGACGTTAGGATAGTCATGTTCTCACGACGTTAGGATAGTCATGTTCTCATGACGTTAGGATAGTCATGTTGGCACGACGTTAGGATAGTCATGTTGGCACGACGTTAGAGTCATGTTGGCTCGACGTTAGAGTCATGTTGGCACGACGTTAGAGTCATGTTGGCACGACGTTAGGATAGTCATGTTGGCACAACGTTAGAGTCATGTTGGCACGACGTTAGGATAGTCATGTTGGCACGACGTTAGAGTCATGTTGGCACGACGTTAGGATAGTCATGTTCTCACGACGTTAGGATAGTCATGTTCTCATGACGTTAGGATAGTCATGTTGGCACGACGTTAGGATAGTCATGTTGGCACGGCGTTAGTCATGTTGGCTCGACGTTAGAGTCATGTTGGCACGACGTTAGAGTCATGTTGGCACGACGTTAGGATAGTCATGTTGGCACAACGTTAGAGTCATGTTGGCACGACGTTAGGATAGTCATGTTGGCACGACGTTAAAGTAATGTTCTCACGACGTTAGGATAGTCATGTTGGCACGACGTTAGGATAGTCATGTTCTCACGACGTTAGGATAGTCATGTTGGCACGACGTTAGGATAGTCATGTTGGCACGACGTTAGGATAGTCATGTTGGCACGACGTTAGAGTCATGTTGGCACGACGTTAGAGTCATGTTGGCACGACGTTAGGATAGTCATGTTGGCACGTCACGTTAGGATAGTCATGTTGGCACGACGTTAGGATAGTCATGTTGGCACGACGTTAGAGTCATGTTCTCACGACGTTAGGATAGTCTGTTGGCACGACGTTAGGATAGTCATGTTCTCACGACGTTAGGATAGTCATGTTGGCACGACGTTAGAGTCATGTTGGCTCGACGTTAGAGTCATGTTGGCACGACGTTCATGTTGGACGTTAGGATAGTCATGTTGGCACGACGTTAGGATAGTCATGTTGGCACGACGTTAGGATAGTCATGTTGGCACGACGTTAGGATAGTCATGTTGGCACGACGTTAGGATAGTCATGTTGGCACGACGTTAGGATAGTCATGTTGGCACGACGTTAGATAGTCATGTTGGCACGACGTTAGAGTCATGTTCATGTTGGCACGACGTTAGGATAGTCATGTTCTCACGACGTTAGGATAGTCATAGGATAGTCATGTTGGCACGACGTTAGGATAGTCATGTTGGCACGACGTTAGGATAGTCATGTTGGCACGACGTTAGGATAGTCATGTTCTCACGACGTTAGGATAGTCATGTTGGCACGACGTTAGGATAGACATGTTGGCACGACGTTAGAGTCATGTTGGCTCGACGTTAGAGTCATGTTGGCACGGCGTTAGAGTCATGTTGGCACGACGTTAGAGTCATGTTGGCACGACGTTAGGATAGTCATGTTGGCACGACGTTAGGATAGTCATGTTGGCACGACGTTAGGATAGTCATGTTGGCACGACGTTAGGATAGTCATGTTGGCACAACATTAGGATAGTCATGTTGGCACGACGTTAGGATAGTCATGTTGGCACGACGTTAGGATAGTCATGTTGCACACGTTAGAGTCATGTTGGCACGACGTTAGGATAGTCATGTTCTCACGACGTTAGGATAGTCATGTTCTCACGACGTTAGGATAGTCATGTTGGCACGATGTTAGGATAGTCATGTTGGCTCGACGTTAGAGTCATGTTGGCACGACGTTAGGATAGTCATGTTGGCACAACGTTAGAGTCATGTTGGCACAACGTTAGAGTCATGTTGGCACGACGTTAGGATAGTCATGTTGGCACGACGTTAGGATAGTCATGTTGGCACGACGTTAGGATAGTCATGTTCTCACGACGTTAGGATAGTCATGTTCTCATGACGTTAGGATAGTCATGTTGGCACGACGTTAGGATAGTCATGTTGGCACGACGTTAGAGTCATGTTGGCTCGACGTTAGAGTCATGTTGGCACGACGTTAGAGTCATGTTGGCACGACGTTAGGATAGTCATATTGGCACAACGTTAGAGTCATGTTGGCACGACGTTAGGATAGTCATGTTGGCACGACGTTAAAGTAATGTTCTCACGACGTTAGGATAGTACTAGTAGCAGTGATTGACACTACTAGTTATCTGACTATAAAATATGCTGCACAACCAGCAGAGTGATACACACACACTGCTCTGATGCAATATGTTCCGTTATGAAATGTAACCATTCAGTCTTTCCGTTGGTTGTTGTCTCTCTGGTCAGTTGATAATGAGGAGGAAGCAGAGAGAGTTCTGTTCTCCTACGGTTACGGTGCCAACGTTCCCACAACCGCCAAGAGACGACTCAGGCAGAGGTGAGATCTGATCTGACGGGGTCCCTAACGGCCTCTTATTCACTATGGGCCCTGGTCTAAAGTAGTGCACTATATAGGGAACAGGGTTCTATAGGGTCCTGGTCTAAAGTAGTGTACTATATAAAGGGAATAGGCTTCTATAGGGTCCTGGTCTAAAGTAGTGCACTATATAGGGTTCTATAGGGCCCTGGTCTAAAGTAGTGCACTATATAGGGTTCTATAGGGTCCTGGTCTAAAATAGTGCACTATATAGGGTTCTATAGGGTCCTGGTCTAAAGTAGTGTACTATATATAGGGAATAGGGTTCTATTGGGTCCTGGTCTAAAGTAGTGCACTATATAGGGTTCTATAGGGTCCTGGTCTAAAGTAGTGTACTATATAGGGAATAGGGTTCTATAGGGTCCTGGTCTAAAGTAGTGCACTATATAGGAACCCGGGAACAGGGTTCTATAGGGTCCTGGTCTAAAGTAGTGCACTATATAGGGAACAGGGTTCTATAGGGTCCTGGTCTAAAATAGTGCACTATATAGGGTTCTATAGGGTCCTGGTCTAAAGTAGTGCACTATATAGGGTTCTATAGGGTCCTGGTCTAAAGTAGTGCACTATATAGGGAACAGGGTTCTATAGGGTCCTGGTCTAAAGTAGTGCACTATATATAGGGAATAGGGTTCCATAGGGCCCTGGTCTAAAGTAGTGCACTATATATAGGGAATATGGTTCTGGTCTAAAATAGTGCACCATATAGGGATTAGGGTTCTATAGGGTTCTGGTCTAAAGTAGTGCACTATATAGGGAATAGGGTGCAATTTGTGATACATGATTATTGTTTGGTTTTATGTTTGAGAGTTTATTTAATGTGTGTTGCAGTGTCCATCTGGCCCGTAGACTGTTGCAGCTGGAGAAACAGAACACACTGCTGAGGAGAGATCTGGAGAGGCGCAACGCACACACAGGACAGATCTCTGAGGAGGTAACACACAGGACAGATCTCTGAGGAGGTAACACACAGGACAGATCTCTGAGGAGGTAACACACAGGACAGATCTCTGAGGAGGTATCACACAGGACAGATCTCTGAGGAGGTAACACACAGGACAGATCTCTGAGGAGGTATCACACAGGACAGATCTCTGAGGAGGTAACACACAGGACAGATCTCTGAGGAGGTATCACACAGGACAGATATCTGAGGATAGATCTCTGAGGAGGTATCACACAGGACAGATCTCTGAGGAGGTAACACACAGGACAGATCTCTGAGGAGGTAACACACAGGACAGATCTCTGAGGAGGTATCACACAGGACAGATCTCTGAGGAGGTAACACACAGGACAGATCTCTGAGGAGGTATCACACAGGACAGATCTCTGAGGAGGTAACACACAGGACAGATCTCTGAGGAGGTATCACACAGGACAGATCTCTGAGGACAGATATCTGAGGAGGTATCACACAGGACAGATCTCTGAGGAGGTATCACACAGGACAGATCTCTGAGGAGGTAACACACAGGACAGATCTCTGAGGATAGATCTCTGAGGAGGTATCACACAGGACAGATCTCTGAGGAGGTATCACACAGGACAGATATCTGAGGATAGATCTCTGAGGAGGTATCACACAGGACAGATCTCTGAGGAGGTATCACACAGGACAGATATCTGAGGATAGATCTCTGAGGAGGTATCACACAGGACAGATCTCTGAGGAGGTATCACACAGGACAGATATCTGAGGATAGATCTCTGAGGAGGTAACACACAGGACAGATCTCTGAGGAGGTATCACACAGGACAGATATCTGAGGATAGATCTCTGAGGAGGTACACAGGACAGATATCTGAGGACAGATCTCTGAGGAGGTAACACACAGGACAGATCTCTGAGGAGGTAACACACAGGACAGATCTCTGAGGAGGTAACACACAGGACAGATCTCTGAGGACAGATCTCTGAGGAGGTATCACACAGGACAGATCTCTGAGGAGGTAACACACAGGACAGATCTCTGAGGACAGATCTCTGAGGAGGTATCACACAGGACAGATCTCTGAGGAGGTAACACACAGGACAGATCTCTGAGGAGGTAACACACAGGACAGATCTCTGAGGAGGTAACACACAGGACAGATCTCTGAGGAGGTAACACACAGGACAGATCTCTGAGGAGGTATCACACAGGACAGATCTCTGAGATAGATCTCTGAGGAGGTAACACACAGGACAGATCTCTGAGGAGGTATCACACAGGACAGATCTCTGAGGAGGTATCACACAGGACAGATCTCTGAGGAGGTATCACACAGGACAGATCTCTGAGGAGGTAACACACAGGACAGATCTCTGAGGAGGTATCACACAGGACAGATCTCTGAGGAGGTAACACACAGGACAGATCTCTGAGGAGGTAACACACAGGACAGATTTCTGAGGAGGTATCACACAGGACAGATCTCTGAGGAGGTAACACACAGGACAGATCTCTGAGGAGGTAACACACAGGACAGATCTCTGAGGAGGTAACACACAGGACAGATCTCTGAGGAGGTAACACACAGGACAGATCTCTGAGGATAGATCTCAGATCTCTGAGGAGGTATCACACAGGACAGATCTCTGAGGATAGATCTCTGAGGACAGATCTCTGAGGAGGTATCACACAGGACAGATCTCTGAGGAGGTAACACACAGGACAGATCTCTGAGGAGGTATCACACAGGACAGATCTCAGATCTCTGAGGAGGTATCACACAGGACAGATCTCTGAGGAGGTAACACACAGGACAGATCTCTGAGGAGGTAACACACAGGACAGATCTCTGAGGAGGTATCACACAGGACAGATCTCTGAGGAGGTATCACACAGGACAGATCTCTGAGGAGGTAACACACAGGACAGATCTCTGAGGAGGTATCACACAGGACAGATATCTGAGGATAGATCTCTGAGGAGGTATCACACAGGACAGATCTCTGAGGAGGTATCACACAGGACAGATCTCTGAGGAGGTATCACACAGGACAGATCTCTGAGGAGGTATCACACAGGACAGATATCTGAGGAGGTATCACACAGGACAGATCTGAGGATAGATCTCTGAGGAGGTATCACACAGGACAGATCTCTGAGGAGGTACACACAGGACAGATATCTGAGGACAGATCTCTGAGGAGGTATCACACAGGACAGATATCAGGACAGATCTCTGAGGAGGTAACACACAGGACAGATCTCTGAGGAGGTAACACACAGGACAGATCTCTGAGGAGGTAACACACAGGACAGATCTCTGAGGAGGTAACACACAGGACAGATCTCTGAGGAGGTATCACACAGGACAGATCTCTGAGGAGGTATCACACAGGACAGATCTCTGAGGAGGTATCACACAGGACAGATCTCTGAGGATAGATCTCTGAGGGTATCACACAGGACAGATCTCTGAGGAGGTAACACACAGGACAGATCTCTGAGGAGGTAACACACAGGATAGATATCTGAGGATAGATCTCTGAGGAGGACAGGACAGATCTCTGAGGAGGTAACACACAGGACAGATCTCTGAGGAGGTAACACACACAGGACAGATCTCTGAGGAGGTATCACACAGGACAGGACAGATCTCTGAGGAGGTACACACAGGATAGATATCTGAGGACAGATCTCTGAGGAGGTATCACACAGGACAGATCTCTGAGGAGGTAACACACAGGACAGATCTCTGAGGAGGTAACACACAGGACAGATCTCTGAGGAGGTAACACACAGGACAGATCTCTGAGGAGGTATCACACAGGACAGATCTCTGAGGAGGTAACACACAGGACAGATCTCTGAGGAGGTAACACACAGGACAGATCTCTGAGGAGGTAACACACAGGACAGATCTCTGAGGAGGTAACACACAGGACAGATCTCTGAGGAGGTAACACACACAGGACAGATCTCTGAGGAGGTATCACACAGGACAGATATCTGAGGATAGATCTCTGAGGAGGTATCAGGATAGATATCTGAGGACAGATCTCTGAGGAGGTATCACACAGGACAGATCTCTGAGGAGGTATCACACAGGACAGATATCTGAGGATAGATCTCTGAGGAGGTATCACACAGGACAGATCTCTGAGGAGGTATCACACAGGACAGATCTCTGAGGAGGTATCACACAGGACAGATCTCTGAGGAGGTATCACACAGGACAGATCTCTGAGGAGGTAACACACAGGACAGATCTCTGAGGAGGTATCACACAGGACAGATCTCTGAGGAGGTAACACACAGGACAGATCTCTGAGGAGGTAACACACAGGACAGATCTCTGAGGAGGTATCACACAGGACAGATATCTGAGGATAGATCTCTGAGGAGGTATCACACAGGATAGATATCTGAGGACAGATCTCTGAGGAGGTAACACACAGGACAGATCTCTGAGGAGGTATCACACAGGACAGATCTCTGAGGAGGTAACACACAGGACAGATCTCTGAGGAGGTAACACACACAGGACAGATCTCTGAGGAGGTAACACACAGGACAGATCTCTGAGGAGGTAACACACACAGGACAGATCTCTGAGGAGGTAACACACAGGACAGATCTCTGAGGAGGTAACACACAGGACAGATCTCTGAGGAGGTAACACACACAGGACAGATCTCTGAGGAGGTAACACACAGGACAGATCTCTGAGGAGGTAACACACAGGACAGATCTCTGAGGAGGTATCACACAGGACAGATCTCTGAGGAGGTAACACACAGGACAGATCTCTGAGGAGGTAACACACACAGGACAGATCTCTGAGGAGGTATCACACAGGACAGATATCTGAGGATAGATCTCTGAGGAGGTAACACACAGGACAGATCTCTGAGGAGGTAACACACAGGACAGATATCTGAGGATAGATCTCTGAGGAGGTATCACACAGGACAGATCTCTGAGGATAGATCTCTGAGGAGGTATCACACAGGACAGATATCTGAGGATAGATCTCTGAGGAGGTACACACACAGGACAGATCTCTGAGGAGGTATCACACAGGACAGATATCTGAGGATAGATCTCTGAGGAGGTATCACACAGGACAGATCTCTGAGGAGGTATCACACAGGACAGATCTCTGAGGATAGATCTCTGAGGAGGTAACACACAGGACAGATCTCTGAGGAGGTATCACACAGGACAGATAGGACAGATCTCTGAGGAGGTATCACACAGGACAGATCTCTGAGGAGGTATCACACAGGACAGATATCTGAGGATAGATCTCTGAGGAGGTATCACACAGGACAGATCTCTGAGGAGGTATCACACAGGACAGATCTCTGAGGATAGATCTCTGAGGAGGTAACACACAGGACAGATCTCTGAGGAGGTATCACACAGGACAGATCTCTGAGGAGGTATCACACAGGACAGATCTCTGAGGAGGTAACACACAGGACAGATCTCTGAGGAGGTATCACACAGGACAGATCTCTGAGGAGGTAACACACAGGACAGATCTCTGAGGAGGTATCACACAGGACAGATCTCTGAGGAGGTAACACACAGGACAGATCTCTGAGGAGGTAACACACAGGACAGATCTCTGAGGAGGTAACACACAGGACAGATCTCTGAGGAGGTAACACACAGGACAGATCTCTGAGGACAGATCTCTGAGGAGGTATCACACAGGACAGATCTCTGAGGAGGTAACACACAGGACAGATCTCTGAGGAGGTAACACACAGGACAGATCTCTGAGGAGGTATCACACAGGACAGATCTCTGAGGATAGATCTCTGAGGAGGTAACACACAGGACAGATCTCTGAGGAGGTAAACACACAGGACAGATCTCTGAGGAGGTATCACACAGGACAGATATCTGAGGATAGATCTCTGAGGAGGTATCACACAGGACAGATCTCTGAGGAGGTAACACACAGGACAGATATCTGAGGATAGATCTCTGAGGAGGTAACACACAGGACAGATATCTGAGGACAGATCTCTGAGGAGGTATCACACAGGACAGATCTCTGAGGAGGTAACACACAGGACAGATCTCTGAGGAGGTATCACACAGGACAGATCTCTCAGGAGGTAACACACAGGACAGATCTCTGAGGACAGATCTCTGAGGAGGTATCACACAGGACAGATCTCTGAGGAGGTAACACACAGGACAGATCTCTGAGGACAGATCTCTGAGGAGGTATCACACAGGACAGATTTCTGAGGAGGTAACACACAGGACAGATCTCTGAGGAGGTAACACACAGGACAGACCCACAGTGTAATAGACTCCTAAGTAACTCGTGAGGTCTCACCCACACTGTCCTTACCACATCTTCCTTCCTGTCTCAGTGTTTGACATCATGGTGGAAGGGTTGCCAACATGAAATATATTCCAGCTGAACGGTGTGTTTTTAGAGGCCCTCCCAATCAAAGGCCAAGTCAGTGACTGTAGCGTGAATCAACAAGCCTGGTTCAACAAGTGTGTGTGTGTGTGTGTGTGTCCTAGCTGGAAGCAGCTAACCATCTCCTACAGCAGGCCCAGCAGCCCTACAGTTACCTGATCGACACGGTGAGACAGAGAGACACACAGATACTGTCCCTCAGAGAACGCATCACACAGCTGGAGGAGGACACCAGGTACACACACCACTGTCTCCTCCTTTCAGTCTCCCCTTCCAGTCTCCCCTTCCAGTCTCCCCTTCCAGTCTCCCCTTCCAGTCTCCCCTTCCAGTCTCCTCCTTTCAGTCTCCCCTTCCAGTCTCCTCCTTCCAGTCTCCCCTTCCAGTCTCCCCTTCCAGTCTCCTCCTTCCAGTCTCCCCTTCCAGTCTCCTCCTTTCAGTCTCCTCCTTTCAGTCTCCCTCCTCCAGTCTCCCCCTCCAGTCTCCTCCTTTCAGTCTCCCCTTCCAGTCTCCTCCTTTCAGTCTCCCCTTCCAGTCTCCTCCTTTCAGTCTCTCCTTCCAGTCTCCTCCTTTCAGTCTCCTCCTTCCAGTCTCCCCTTCAGTCTCCTTCCAGTCTTCCAGTCTCCCCTTCCAGTCTCTCCTTTCAGTCTCCCTTCCAGTCTCCCCTTTCAGTCTCCTCCTTTCAGTCTCCCTTCCAGTCTCCCCTTCCAGTCTCCTCCCTTTCAGTCTCCACTTCCAGTCTCCTCCTTCCAGTCTCCCCTTCCAGTCTCCTCCTTTGAGTCTCCCCTTCCAGTCTCCCCTTCCAGTCTCCCTTCCAGTCTCCCCTTTCAGTCTCCCTTTCAGTCTCCCCTTCCAGTCTCCTCCTTTCAGTCTCCCCCAGTCTCCTCCTTTCAGTCTCCCCCTTTCAGTCTCCCCTTCCAGTCTCCCCTTCCAGTCTCCCCTTCCAGTCTCCCCTTCCAGTCTCCTCCTTTCAGTCTCCCCTTCCAGTCTCCCCTTTCAATCTCCCCTTCCAGTCTCCCCTTCCAGTCTCCCCTTCCAGTCTCCCCTTCCAGTCTCCCCTTCCAGTCTCCTCCTTTCAGTCTCCCCTTTCAGTCTCCCCTTCCAGTCTCCTCCTTTCAGTCTCCCCTTCCAGTCTCCTCCTTTCAGTCTCCCCTTCCAGTCTCCTCTTCCAGTCTCCTCCTTTCAGTCTCCCCCCAGTCTCCTCTTCCAGTCTCCTCCTTTCAGTCTCCCCCAGTCTCCTCCTTTGAGTCTCCCCTTCCAGTCTCCCCTTCCAGTCTCCCCTTCCAGTCTCCCCTTCCAGTCTCCCCTTCCAGTCTCCCCTTCCAGTCTCCTCCTTTCAGTCTCCTCCTTCCAGTCTCCTTCCAGTCTCCTCCTTTCAGTCTCCTCCTTCCAGTCTCCCCCTTCCAGTCTCCCCTTTCAGTCTCCCCCTTCCAGTCTCCCTTTCCAGTCTCCCCTTTCAGTCTCCTCCTTCCAGTCTCCCCCTTCCAGTCTCCCCTTCCAGTCTCCCCTTCCAGTCTCCCCTTTCAGTCTCCTCCTTCCAGTCTCCCCTTCCAGTCTCCTCCTTTCAGTCTCCTCCTTTCAGTCTCCTCCTTTCAGTCTCCTCCTTTCAGTCTCCCCTTCCAGTCTCCTCCTTTGAGTCTCCCCTTCCAGTCTCCCCTTCCAGTCTCCTCCTTTCAGTCTCCTCCTTTCAGTCTCCCCTTCCAGTCTCCCCTTCCAGTCTCCTCCTTTCAGTCTCCCCTTCCAGTCTCCCCTTCCAGTCTCCCCCTTCCAGTCTCCCCTTCCAGTCTCCCCTTCCAGTCTCCCTTCCAGTCTGCTCCTTTCAGTCTCCCCCCTTCCAGTCTCCTCCTTTCAGTCTCCCCTTCCAGTCTCCTCCTTTCAGTCTCCCCTTCCAGTCTCCCCTTCCAGTCTCCCCTTCCAGTCTCCTCCTTTCAGTCTCCTTTCAGTCTCCCCTTTCAGTCTCCCTTCCAGTCTCCCCTTCCAGTCTCCTCCTTTCAGTCTCCCCTTTCAGTCCCTTCCAGTCTCCCCTTTCAGTCTCCCCTTCCAGTCTCCTCCTTTCAGTCTCCCTTCCAGTCTCCTCCTTTCAGTCCCCTTCCAGTCTCCTCCTTTCAGTCTCCCCCAGTCTCCTCCTTTCAGTCTCCCCTTCCAGTCTCCTCCTTTGAGTCTCCCCTTCCAGTCTCCCCCTTCCAGTCTCCCCTTCCAGTCTCCCCTTCCAGTCTCCTCCTTTCAGTCTCCTCCTTCCAGTCTCCTTCCAGTCTCCTCCTTTCAGTCTCCTCCTTTCAGTCTCCTCCTTCCAGTCTCCCCCTTCCAGTCTCCCCTTCCAGTCTCCCCTTCCAGTCTCCCTTCCAGTCTCCTCCTTTCAGTCTCCCCTTTCAGTCTCCCCTTCCAGTCTCCCCTTTCAGTCTCCCCTTCCAGTCTCCTCCTTTCAGTCTCCCCTTCCAGTCTCTCCTTTCAGTCTCCCTTCCAGTCTCCTCCTTTCAGTCTCCCCAGTCTCCTCCTTTCAGTCTCCCTTCCAGTCTCCTCCTTTGAGTCTCCCTTCCAGTCTCCCCTTCCAGTCTCCCCTTCCAGTCTCCCCTTCCAGTCTCCTCCTTTCAGTCTCCTCCTTCCAGTCTCCCCTTCCAGTCTCCTCCTTTCAGTCTCCTCCTTTCAGTCTCCTCCTTCCAGTCTCCCCTTCCAGTCTCCCCTTCCAGTCTCCCCTTCCAGTCTCCTCCTTTCAGTCTCCTCCTTTCAGTCTCCCCTTCCAGTCTCCTCCTTTGAGTCTCCCCTTTCAGTCTCCTCCTTTCAGTCTCCTCCTTTCAGTCTCCCCTTCCAGTCTCCTCCTTTGAGTCTCCCTTCCAGTCTCCCCTTCCAGTCTCCTCCTTTCAGTCTCCCCTTCCAGTCTCCTCCTTTGAGTCTCCCCTTCCAGTCTCCTCCTTTCAGTCTCCCCTTTCAGTCTCCCCTTCCAGTCTCCCTTCCAGTCTCCTCCTTTCAGTCTCCCCTTTCAGTCTCCCCTTCCAGTCTCCTCCTTTCAGTCTCCCCTTCCAGTCTCCTCCTTCCAGTCTCCCCTTCCAGTCTCCCCTTTCAGTCTCCCTTCCAGTCTCCTCCTTCCAGTCTCCTCCTTCCAGTCTCCCCTTCCAGTCTCCTCCTTTCAGTCTCCCCTTCCAGTCTCCTCCTTTCAGTCTCCTCCTTTCAGTCTCCCCTTCCAGTCTCCTCCTTTGAGTCTCCCTTCCAGTCTCCCCTTCCAGTCTCCCCTTCCAGTCTCCCCTTTCAGTCTCCTCCTTCCAGTCTCTCCTTCCAGTCTCCCCTTCCAGTCTCCTTTCCAGTCTCCCCTTTCAGTCTCCTCCAGTCTCCAGTCTCCCCTTCCAGTCTCCTCCTTTCAGTCTCCTCCTTTCAGTCTCCTCCTTCCAGTCTCCTTCCAGTCTCCTCCTTCCAGTCTCCCTTCCAGTCTCCCCTTCCAGTCTCCCCTTCCAGTCTCCTCCTTCAGTCTCCTCCTTTCAGTCTCTCCTTCCAGTCTCCCTTCCAGTCTCCTCCTTTCAGTCTCCCCTTCCAGTCTCCTTCCAGTCCCCCTTCCAGTCTCCCCTTCCAGTCTCCTCCTTTCAGTCTCCCCTTCCAGTCTCCTCCTTTCAGTCTCCCCTTCCAGTCTCCTCCTTTCAGTCTCCCCTTCCAGTCTCCTCCTTCCAGTCTCCCCTTCCAGTCTCCCCCTTTCAGTCTCCCCTTCCAGTCTCCTCCTTTCAGTCTCCCCTTCCAGTCTCCTCCTTTCAGTCTCCTCCTTCCAGTCTCCTCCTTCCAGTCTCCTTCCAGTCTCCTCCTTTCAGTCCCTTCCAGTCTCCTCCTTTCAGTCTCCCCTTCCAGTCTCCTCCTTTCAGTCTCCCCTTTCAGTCTCCCCTTCCAGTCTCCTCCTTTCAGTCTCCCCCAGTCTCCTCCCCTTCCAGTCTCCCCTTCCAGTCTCCTTCCAGTCTCCCCTTCCAGTCTCCCCCAGTCTCCTCCTTTCAGTCTCCAGTCTCCTTCCAGTCTCCCTTTCCAGTCTCCTCCTTTCAGTCTCCCCTTTCAGTCTCCTCCTTTGAGTCTCCTCCTTTCCAGTCTCCCCCTCCAGTCTCCTCCTTTGAGTCTCCTTCCAGTCTCCTCCTTTCAGTCTCCCTTCCAGTCTCCCCTTCCAGTCTCCTTCCAGTCTCCTCCTTTCAGTCTCCCCTTCCAGTCTCCTTTCAGGGTCTCCCCTTTGGTCTCCCCTTCCGGTCTCCCTTCCAGTCTCCCCTTCCAGTCTCCCCTTCCAGTCTCCTCCTTTCAGTCTCCCTTTCAGTCTCCCCTTCCAGTCTCCCCTTTCAGTCTCCCTTCCAGTCTCCTCCTTTCAGTCTCCCTTCCAGTCTCCTCCTTTCAGTCTCCCCTTCCAGTCTCCTCCTTTCAGTCTCCCCCAGTCTCCTCCTTTCAGTCTCCCCTTCCAGTCTCCTCCTTTGAGTCTCCCCTTCCAGTCTCCCCTTCCAGTCTCCCCTTCCAGTCTCCCTTCCAGTCTCCTCCTTTCAGTCTCCTCCTTTCAGTCTCCTCCTTCCAGTCTCCCCTTCCAGTCTCCCCTTCCAGTCTCCCCTTCCAGTCTCCCCTTCCAGTCTCCTCCTTTCAGTCTCCCTTTCAGTCTCCTTCCAGTCTCCCCTTTCAGTCTCCCCTTCCAGTCTCCTCCTTTCAGTCTCCCCTTCCAGTCTCCTCCTTTCAGTCTCCCTTCCAGTCTCCTCCTTTCAGTCTCCCCCAGTCTCCTCCTTTCAGTCTCCTTCCAGTCTCCTCCTTTGAGTCTCCCCTTCCAGTCTCCCCTTCCAGTCTCCTTCCAGTCTCCCCTTCCAGTCTCCTCCTTCCAGTCTCCTCCTTTCAGTCTCCTCCTTCCAGTCTCCCCTTCCAGTCTCCTCCTTTCAGTCTCCTCCTTCCAGTCTCCTCCTTCCAGTCTCCCCTTCCAGTCTCCTTCCAGTCTCCCCTTCCAGTCTCCTCCTTTCAGTCTCCTCCTTTCAGTCTCCCCTTCCAGTCTCCTCCTTTGAGTCTCCCCTTTCAGTCTCCTCCTTTCAGTCTCCTCCTTTCAGTCTCCCCTTCCAGTCTCCTCCTTTGAGTCTCCCCTTCCAGTCTCCCCCTTCCAGTCTCCTCCTTTCAGTCTCCCCTTCCAGTCTCCTCCTTTGAGTCTCCCCTTCCAGTCTCCTCCTTTCAGTCTCCCTTTCAGTCTCCCCTTCCAGTCTCCCCTTCCAGTCTCCTCCTTTCAGTCTCCCCTTTCAGTCTCCCCTTCCAGTCTCCTCCTTTCAGTCTCCCTTCCAGTCTCCTCCTTCCAGTCTCCCCTTCCAGTCTCCCCTTCCAGTCTCCTCCTTCCAGTCTCCTCCTTCCAGTCTCCTTCCTTCCAGTCTCCTCCTTTCAGTCTCCCCTTCCAGTCTCCTCCTTTCAGTCTCCTCCTTTCAGTCTCCCCTTCCAGTCTCCTCCTTTGAGTCTCCTTCCAGTCTCCCCTTCCAGTCTCCCCCTTCCAGTCTCCCCTTCCAGTCTCCCCTTTCAGTCTCCTCCTTCCAGTCTCCCCCTTCCAGTCTCCCCTTCCAGTCTCCTTTCCAGTCTCCCCTTTCAGTCTCCTCCTTCCAGTCTCCCCTTCCAGTCTCCTCCTTTCAGTCTCCTCCTTTCAGTCTCCTCCTTTCAGTCTCCCCTTCCAGTCTCCTCCTTTGAGTCTCCCTTCCAGTCTCCTTCCAGTCTCCCCTTCCAGTCTCCTCCTTTCAGCCTCCTCCTTTCAGTCTCCCCTTCCAGTCTCCCCTTCCAGTCTCCCCTTCAGTCTCCCCTTCCAGTCTCCTCCTTCCAGTCTCCTCCTTCCAGTCTCCCCTTCCAGTCTCTCCTCCTTCCAGTCTCCCCTTCCAGTCTCCCCCTTTCCAGTCTCCTCCTTTCAGTCTCCTTCCAGTCTCCTCCCAGTCTCCCCTTCCAGTCTCCCCTTCCAGTCTCCCCTTCAGTCTCTTCCAGTCTCCTTTCCAGTCTCCTTCCAGTCTCCCCTTTCAGTCTCCTCCTTCCAGTCTCCCCTTCCAGTCTCCCCTTCCAGTCTCTCCTTTCCAGTCTCCTCCTTTCAGTCTCCTCCTTCCAGTCTCCCCTTCCAGTCTCCTCCTTTCCAGTCTCCTCCTTTCAGTCTCCTCCAGTCAGTCCCCTTCCAGTCTCCTCCTTTCCAGTCTCCCCTTCCAGTCTCCCTTCCAGTCTCCCCTTCCAGTCTCCTCCTTTCAGTCTCCTCCTTCAGTCTCCCCTTCCAGTCTCCCTTCCAGTCTCCTCCTTTCAGTCTCCCCTTCCAGTCTCCCCTTCCTTCCAGTCTCCCCTTCCAGTCTCCTCCTTCCAGTCTCCCCTTCCAGTCTCTCCTTTCAGTCCCCCTTCAGTCAGTCCCCTTCCAGTCTCCTCCTTTCAGTCTCCTTCAGTCTCCTCCTTCCAGTCTCCTTCCAGTCTCCTCCTTTCAGTCTCCCCTTCCAGTCTCCTCCTTTCAGTCTCCCCTTCCAGTCTCCTCCTTTCAGTCTCCCCTTCCAGTCTCCTCCTTTCAGTCTCCCCTTCCAGTCTCCTCCTTTCAGTCTCCCCTTCCAGTCTCCTCCTTTCAGTCTCCTTCCAGTCTCCTCCTTTCAGTCTCCTTCAGTCTCCCCTTCCAGTCTCCCCTTCCAGTCTCCCTTCCAGTCTCCCCTTTCAGTCTCCTCCTTTCCTTCCAGTCTCCCCCAGTCTCCTCCTTTCAGTCTCCTCCAGTCTCCCCTTCCAGTCTCCCCTTTCAGTCTCCTCCTTTCAGTCTCTCCTTTCAGTCTCCTCCTTTGAGTCTCCCCTTCCAGTCTCCCCTTCCAGTCTCCTCCTTTCAGTCTCCCCTTCCAGTCTCCTCCTTTCAGTCTCCCCCTTCCAGTCTCCCTCCTCCAGTCTCCCCCTTTCAGTCTCCCCCTGTCTTTCGCTCGTCCCAGGTCCTGTCCTTCTCAGCCCTAGGGGCCCTGGCCAGCCTAAAGTAGTGTACTATATAGGGCTCTGGTCAGAAGTAGTGCCCTATATAGGGCTCTGGTCAGAAGTAGTGCCCTATATAGGGCTCTGGTCTAAAGTAGTGCACTATATAGGCCTCTGGTCTAAAGTAGTACACTATATAGGCCTCTGGTCTAAAGTAGTACACTATATAGGGCTCTGGTCTAAAGTAGTGCACTATATAGGGCTCTGGTCTAAAGTAGTGCACTATATAGGCCTCTGGTCTAAAGTAGTACACTATATAGGCCTCTGGTCTAAAGTAGTACACTATATAGGGCTCTGGTCTAAAGTAGTGCACTATATAGGGCTCTGGTCTAAAGTAGTGCACTATATAGGGCTCTGGTCTAAAGTAGTCACTATATAGGGCTCTCTAGTGCACTATATAGGGCTCTGGTCTAAAGTAGTGCCCTACTGTATAGGGCTCTAAAAGTAATGCACTATATAGGGCTCTGGATGAAAGTAGTGCCCTATATAGGGTAACATTTCTCTTACAAGCTCCTGGTTGTTAATGTATTGAGTCATTGTTTTGAGAGAGATGGATTTACTACACACTTCTATTGTCCAGTTTCCGGAGGGTCACGCCACTCGGTGCAGGTTTGGATGGGATTTGTGTTCTGTGTTGTAACAGTGCCGTTCCAGCAGCACCTGATCTCTGAGGAAATGGAGGGAGTCGTTATTCTGTCCCATTTAGTCAGCACTAAAGAAAGTCTCTGTTTTGGGTTTGTCCGTCCAGATCTCTGAGGAAATGGAGGGAGTCGTTAATCTGTCCCATTTAGTCAGCACTAAAGAAAGTCTCTGTTTTGGGTTTGTCTGTCCAGATCTCTGATGAAATGGAGGGAGTCGTTAATCTGTCCCATTTAGTCAGCACTAAAGAAAGTCTCTGTTTTGGGTTTGTCTGTCCAGATCTCTGATGAAATGGAGGGAGTCGTTAATCTGTCCCATTTAGTCAGCACTAAAGAAAGTCTCTGTTTTGGGTTTGTCCGTCCAGATCTCTGAGGAAAGAGAAGACGTCTCTCCAACAGGTGAAGAACAATATGGCCTCTGACCTGGAGCGACTGCTCAACCACCGAGAGGTACGCACGCACCCGCACACACACACACACACATACACACACACACACACACACACACACACTCTCCTCACACACACACACACACTGCCCCACTCTCCTCAGCCACAGTACACTCTCCTCAGCCATGGAGAGATATGCCCAGAGTCCACTCTCTCCTCAACCATGGAGAAGATATGCCCAGAGTCCACTCTCTCCTCAGCCATGGAGAGAGATATGCCCAGAGTCCACTCTCTCCTCAACCATGGAGAGAGATACCCAGAGTCCACACACACCACACATACACTCCTCAGCCATGGAGAGAGATATGCCCAGAGTCCACTCTCTCCTCAGCCACGGACTCAGCCACAGATATGCCCAGTCCACTCTCTCCTCAGCCATGGGAGAGATATGCCCAGAGTCCATGCCCAGAGATATGCCACACACTCTCTCCTCAGCCATGGAGAGAGATATGCCCAGAGTCCACACTCTCCTCAGCCATGGGAGAGATATGCCCAGATCCACTCTCCTCAGCCCGGAGAGATTTCCACACTCTCCTCAGCCATGAGAGAGATATGCCCAGAGTCCACTCTCTCCTCAGCCACGGAGAGAGATATGCCCAGAGTCCAGAGTCCACTCTCTCCTCAGCCATGGAGAGAGATATGCCCAGAGTCCACTCTCTCCTCAGCCATGGAGAGATATGCCCAGAGTCCACTCTCTCCTCAGCCCAGAGATATGCCCAGAGTCTCTCCTCATATAGAGAGAGATATGCCCAGAGTCCACTCTCTCCTCAGCCATAGAGAGAGATATGCCCAGAGTCCACTCTCTCATTGAATAAAGCCACAGGATGTGTGATATTGCATCATATATTTCCTAATGAAAGTAGATGTCAGGTAGGTGTGAGTATTTTATGACAGGTGTGTTTTTATATGGCTGAGGCCAGACTGCATGTCTGCAGGAGGGAGGGAGGGAGGGGAGGGACTGAGGGGGAGAGACTGAGGGAGGGAGAGACTGAGGGAGGGAGAGACTGAGGGAGGGAGAGACTGAGGGAGGGAGAGACTGAGGGGGGAGGGAGAGACTGAGGGAGAGACTGAGGGAGGGAGAGACTGAGGGAGGGAGAGACTGAGGGAGGGAGAGACTGAGGGAGGGAGGGACTGAGGGAGGGAGAGACTGAGGGAGAGACTGAGGGAGAGACAGACTGAGGGAGAGACAGACTGAGGGAGGGAGGGGGAGGGACAGAGAGGGAGAGAGAGACTGAGGGAGGGAGAGACAGAGAGGGAGAGACAGAGGGAGGGAGGGAGAGACTGAGAGAGGGAGAGACTGAGAGAGGGAGAGACTGAGAGAGGGAGAGACTGAGGGAGAGAGAGGCGGAGGGAGGGAGGGAGAGCGAGAAAGAGGCGGAAGGAGGGAGGGAGAGGCAGAGTGAGAGAGGGAGGGAGAGAGAGTGGTTTTGCCGGTCTCTAGGTGTGCCTCCCTCTCTCTGTCTCTTCTTTCACTGTCACCCTTTTCACCTTTCGTGTCTTGGTCACTTCCTGTCTGCACTGATCCCTGTTTCAACAAGCCTCTACACTGTAGTGGTGTAGTACAGTCGAAACCCCACAGCCCAACAAGCCTCTACACTGTAGTGGTGTAGTGTTCAGTCTGTTGGCCAGAGGCCTGTTCAGTCGGTTCAGTCTGTTGGCCTGAGGCCTGTTCAGGGGGTTCAGTCTGTTGGCCTGAGGCCTGTTCAGGGGGTTCAGTTTGTTGGCCTGAGGCCTGTTCAGTCGGTTCAGTCTGTTGGCCTGTTCAGTCGGTTCAGTCAGTTGGCCTGTTCAGTCGGTTCAGTCAGTTGGCCTGAGGCCGTTTCAGTCGGGTAGCCTAGTGGTTAGAGCGTTGGACTAGTAACCTGTTCTTTATATCTGCCAACCGAGGTTATCAGTAATGTATTGAGAGGTCCGGCCAACCCCCTCAGTGTAAACGTCCCCTTCCATCTTTTACACTCAGTAAATCAGGACCATTGTCTTGTCATTGTGACCACATCAATGGCGTGACATCACAGCAGCCTGGTCCAAATAGTAATATTACCTACTCTATTTTTTCTTCCACACACACACAAAAAAAAAAAACTCATCCGTTTAAAAATGTATTTAGGATATTTTAATCTAACAAGCAAGGAAACTTAAAGCAACTTTCTCATCAATGTTTTGGTTCGTTGCTAGCTTGTTAGCTAGATAACCAGCTGGCTATCCAGCCATTTGGTTCGTTGCTAGCTTGTTAGCTAGATAACCAGCTGGCTATCCAGCCATTTGGTTCGTTGCTAGCTTGTTAGCTAGATAACCAGCTGGCTATCCAGCCATTTGGTTCGTTGCTAGCTTGTTAGCTAGATAACCAGCTGGCTATCCAGCCATTTGGTTCGTTGCTAGCTTGTTAGCTAGATAACCAGCTGGCTATCCAGCCATTTGGTTTGTTGCTAGCTTGTTAGCTAGATAACCAGCTGGCTATCCAGCCATTTGGTTTGTTGCTAGCTTGTTAGCTAGATAACCAGCTGGCTATCCAGCCATTTGGTTCGTTGCTAGCTTGTTAGCTAGATAACCAGCTGGCTATCCAGCCATTTGGTTCATTGCTAGCTTGTTAGCTAGATAACCAGCTGGCTATCCAGCCATTTGGTTCGTTGCTAGCTTGTTAGCTAGATAACCAGCTGGCTATCCAGCCATTTGGTTTGTTGCTAGCTTGTTAGCTAGATAACCAGCTGGCTATCCAGCCATTTGGTTCGTTGCTAGCTTGTTAGCTAGATAACCAGCTGGCTATCCAGCCATTTGGTTCGTTGCTAGCTTGTTAGCTAGATAACCAGCTGGCTATCCAGCCATTTGGTTCGTTGCTAGCTTGTTAGCTAGATAACCAGCTGGCTATCCAGCCATTTGGTTCGTTGCTAGCTTGTTAGCTAGATAACCAGCTGGCTATCCAGCCATTTGGTTCGTTGCTAGCTTGTTAGCTAGATAACCAGCTGGCTATCCAGCCATTTGGTTTAGCTTGTTAGCTAGATTGGCTCCAGCCATTTGTTAGCTAGATAACCAGCTGGCTATCCAGCCATTTGGTTCGTTGCTAGCTTGTTAGCTAGATAACCAGCTGGCTATCCAGCCATTTGGTTCGTTGCTAGCTTGTTAGCTAGATAACCAGCTGGCTATCCAGCCATTTGGTTCGTTGCTAGCTTGTTAGCTAGATAACCAGCTGGCTATCCAGCCATTTGGTTCGTTGCTAGCTTGTTAGCTAGATAACCAGCTGGCTATCCAGCCATTTGGTTCGTTGCTAGCTTGTTAGCTAGATAACCAGCTGGCTATCCAGCCATTTGGTTCGTTGCTAGCTTGTTAGCTAGATAACCAGCTGGCTATCCAGCCATTTGGCTTCAGCCATTTGCTAGCTTGTTAGCTAGATAACCAGCTGGCTATCCAGCCATTTGGTTCGTTGCTAGCTTGTTAGCTAGATAACCAGCTGGCTATCCAGCCATTTGGTTCGTTGCTAGCTTGTTAGCTAGATAACCAGCTGGCTATCCAGCCATTTGGTTCGTTGCTAGCTTGTTAGCTAGATAACCAGCTGGCTATCCAGCCATTTGGTTCGTTGCTAGCTTGTTAGCTAGATAACCAGCTGGCTATCCAGCCATTTGGTTCGTTGCTAGCTTGTTAGCTAGATAACCAGCTGGCTATCCAGCCATTTGGTTCGTTGCTAGCTTGTTAGCTAGATAACCAGCTGGCTATCCAGCCATTTGGTTCGTTGCTAGCTTGTTAGCTAGATAACCAGCTGGCTATCCAGCCATTTGGTTCGTTGCTAGCTTGTTAGCTAGATAACCAGCTGGCTATCCAGCCATTTGGTTCGTTGCTAGCTTGTTAGCTAGATAACCAGCTGGCTATCCAGCCATTTGGTTCGTTGCTAGCTTGTTAGCTGCTAGCTTGATAACCAGCTGGCTATCCAGCCATTTGGTTCGTTGCTAGCTTGTTAGCTAGATAACCAGCTGGCTATCCAGCCATTTGGTTTCTAGTTGCTAGCTTGTTAGCTAGATAACCAGCTGGCTATCCAGCCATTTGGTTCGTTGCTAGCTTGTTAGCTAGATAACCAGCTGGCTATCCAGCCATTTGGTTCGTTGCTAGCTTGTTAGCTAGATAACCAGCTGGCTATCCAGCCATTTGGTTCGTTGCTAGCTTGTTAGCTAGATAACCAGCTGGCTATCCAGCCATTTGGTTCGTTGCTAGCTTGTTAGCTAGATAACCAGCTGGCTATCCAGCCATTTGGTTCGTTGCTAGCTTGTTAGCTAGATAACCAGCTGGCTATCCAGCCATTTGGTTCGTTGCTAGCTTGTTAGCTAGATAACCAGCTGGCTATCCAGCCATTTGGTTCGTTGCTAGCTTGTTAGCTAGATAACCAGCTGGCTATCCAGCCATTTGGGTTGCTAGCTTGTTAGCTAGATAACCAGCTGGCTATCCAGCCATTTGGTTCGTTGCTAGCTTGTTAGCTAGATAACCAGCTGGCTATCCAGCCATTTGGTTCGTTGCTAGCTTGTTAGCTAGATAACCAGCTGGCTATCCAGCCATTTGGTTCGTTGCTAGCTTGTTAGCTAGATAACCAGCTGGCTATCCAGCCATTTGGTTCCAGCTTGTTAGCTAGATAACCAGCTGGCTATCCAGCCATTTGCTAGCTTGTTAGCTAGATAACCAGCTGGCTATCCAGCCATTTGGTTCGTTGCTAGCTTGTTAGCTAGATAACCAGCTGGCTATCCAGCCATTTGGTTCGTTGCTAGCTTGTTAGCTAGATAACCAGCTGGCTATCCAGCCATTTGGTTCGTTGCTAGCTTGTTAGCTAGATAACCAGCTGGCTATCCAGCCATTTGGTTCGTTGCTAGCTTGTTAGCTAGATAACCAGCTGGCTATCCAGCCATTTGGTTCGTTGCTAGCTTGTTAGCTAGATAACCAGCTGGCTTCCAGCTAGCTTGTTAGCTAGATAACCAGCTGGCTATCCAGCCATTTTTGTTGCTAGCTTGTTAGCTAGATAACCAGCTGGCTATCCAGCCTTGTTAGCTGATAACCAGCTGGCTAGCTTGTTAGCTAGATAACCAGCTGGCTATCCAGCCATTTGGTTCGTTGCTAGCTTGTTAGCTAGATAACCAGCTGGCTATCCAGCCATTTGGTTCGTTGCTAGCTTGTTAGCTAGATAACCAGCTGGCTATCCAGCCATTTGGTTCGTTGCTAGCTTGTTAGCTAGATAACCAGCTGGCTATCCAGCCATTTGGTTTGTTGCTAGCTTGTTAGCTAGATAACCAGCTGGCTATGTTAGCTAGATAACCAGCCATTTGGTTCGTTGCTAGCTTGTTAGCTAGATAACCAGCTGGCTATCCAGCCATTTGGTTCGTTGCTAGCTTGTTAGCTAGATAACCAGCTGGCTATCCAGCCATTTAGCTAGATAACCAGCTGGCTATCCAGCCATTTGGTTCGTTGCTTGTTAGCTAGATAACCAGCTGGCTATCCAGCCATTTGGTTCGTTGCTAGCTTGTTAGCTAGATAACCAGCTGGCTATCCAGCCATTTGGTTTGTTGCTAGCTTGTTAGCTAGATAACCAGCTGGCTATCCAGCCATTTGGTTCGTTGCTAGCTTGTTAGCTAGATAACCAGCTGGCTATCCAGCCATTTGGTTCGTTGCTAGCTTGTTAGCTAGATAACCAGCTGGCTATCCAGCCATTTGGTTCGTTGCTAGCTTGTTAGCTAGATAACCAGCTGGCTATCCAGCCATTTGGTTCGTTGCTAGCTTGTTAGCTAGATAACCAGCTGGCTATCCAGCCATTTGGTTCGTTGCTAGCTTGTTAGCTAGATAACCAGCTGGCTATCCAGCCATTTGGTTCGTTGCTAGCTTGTTAGCTAGATAACCAGCTGGCTATCCAGCCATTTGGTTCGTTGCTAGCTTGTTAGCTAGATAACCAGCTGGCTATCCAGCCATTTGGTTCGTTGCTAGCTTGTTAGCTAGATAACCAGCTGGCTATCCAGCCATTTGGTTCGTTGCTAGCTTGTTAGCTAGATAACCAGCTGGCTATCCAGCCATTTGGTTCGTTGCTAGCTTGTTAGCTAGATAACCAGCTGGCTATCCAGCCATTTGGTTCGTTGCTAGCTTGTTAGCTAGATAACCAGCTGGCTATCCAGCCATTTGGTTCGTTGCTAGCTTGTTAGCTAGATAACCAGCTGGCTATCCAGCCATTTGGTTTGTTGCTAGCTTGTTAGCTAGATAACCAGCTGGCTATCCAGCCATTTGGTTCGTTGCTAGCTTGTTAGCTAGATAACCAGCTGGCTATCCAGCCATTTGGTTCGTTGCTAGCTTGTTAGCTAGATAACCAGCTGGCTATCCAGCCATTTGGTTCGTTGCTAGCTTGTTAGCTAGATAACCAGCTGGCTATCCAGCCATTTGGTTCGTTGCTAGCTTGTTAGCTAGATAACCAGCTGGCTATCCAGCCATTTGGTTCGTTGCTAGCTTGTTAGCTAGATAACCAGCTGGCTATCCAGCCATTTGGTTCGTTGCTAGCTTGTTAGCTAGATAACCAGCTGGCTATCCAGCCAGTTAGCTTGTTAGCTAGATAACCAGCTGGCTATCCAGCCATTTGGTTAGTTGCTAGCTTGTTAGATAACCAGCTGGCTATCCAGCCATTTGGTTCGTTGCTAGCTTGTTAGCTAGATAACCAGCTGGCTATCCAGCCATTTGGTTTGTTGCTAGCTTGTTAGCTAGATAACCAGCTGGCTATCCAGCCATTTGGTTCGTTGCTAGCTTGTTAGCTAGATAACCAGCTGGCTATCCAGCCATTTGGTTCGTTGCTAGCTTGTTAGCTAGATAACCAGCTGGCTATCCAGCCATTTGGTTCGTTGCTAGCTTGTTAGCTAGATAACCAGCTGGCTATCCAGCCATTTGGTTCGTTGCTAGCTTGTTAGCTAGATAACCAGCTGGCTATCCAGCCATTTGGTTCGTTGCTAGCTTGTTAGCTAGATAACCAGCTGGCTATCCAGCCATTTGGTTCGTTGCTAGCTTGTTAGCTAGATAACCAGCTGGCTATCCAGCCATTTGGTTCGTTGCTAGCTTGTTAGCTAGATAACCAGCTGGCTATCCAGCCATTTGGTTCGTTGCTAGCTTGTTAGCTAGATAACCAGCTGGCTATCCAGCCATTTGGTTCGTTGCTAGCTTGTTAGCTAGATAACCAGCTGGCTATCCAGCCATTTGGTTCGTTGCTAGCTTGTTAGCTAGATAACCAGCTGGCTATCCAGCCATTTGGTTCGTTGCTAGCTTGTTAGCTAGATAACCAGCTGGCTATCCAGCCATTTGGTTCGTTGCTAGCTTGTTAGCTAGATAACCAGCTGGCTATCCAGCCATTTGGTTCGTTGCTAGCTTGTTAGCTAGATTTGGTTCGTTAGCTAGGTAACCAGCTGGCTATCCAGCCATTTGGTTCGTTGCTAGCTTGTTAGCTAGATAACCAGCTGGCTATCCAGCCATTTGGTTCGTTGCTAGCTTGTTAGCTAGATAACCAGCTGGCTATCCAGCCATTTGGTTCGTTGCTAGCTTGTTAGCTAGATAACCAGCTGGCTATCCAGCCATTTGGTTCGTTGCTAGCTTGTTAGCTAGATAACCAGCTGGCTATCCAGCCATTTGGTTCGTTGCTAGCTTGTTAGCTAGATAACCAGCTGGCTATCCAGCCATTTGGTTCGTTGCTAGCTTGTTAGCTAGATAACCAGCTGGCTATCCAGCCATTTGGTTCGTTGCTAGCTTGTTAGCTAGATAACCAGCTGGCTATCCAGCCATTTGGTTCGTTGCTAGCTTGTTAGCTAGATAACCAGCTGGCTATCCAGCCATTTGGTTCGTTGCTAGCTTGTTAGCTAGATAACCAGCTGGCTATCCAGCCATTTGGTTCGTTGCTAGCTTGTTAGCTAGATAACCAGCTGGCTATCCAGCCATTTGGTTCGTTGCTAGCTTGTTAGCTAGATAACCAGCTGGCTATCCAGCCATTTGGTTCGTTGCTAGCTTGTTAGCTAGATAACCAGCTGGCTATCCAGCCATTTGGTTCGTTGCTAGCTTGTTAGCTAGATAACCAGCTGGCTATCCAGCCATTTGGTTCGTTGCTAGCTTGTTAGCTAGATAACCAGCTGGCTATCCAGCCATTTGGTTGCTAGCTTGTTAGTTAACCAGCTGGCTATCCAGCCATTTGGCGTTGCTAGCTTGTTAGCTAGATAACCAGCTGGCTATCCAGCCATTTGGTTCGTTGCTAGCTTGTTAGCTAGATAACCAGCTGGCTATCCAGCCATTTGGTTCGTTGCTAGCTTGTTAGCTAGATAACCAGCTGGCTATCCAGCCATTTGGTTCGTTGCTAGCTTGTTAGCTAGATAACCAGCTGGCTATCCAGCCATTTGGTTCGTTGCTAGCTTGTTAGCTAGATAACCAGCTGGCTATCCAGCCATTTGGTTCGTTGCTAGCTTGTTAGCTAGATAACCAGCTGGCTATCCAGCCATTTGGTTCGTTGCTAGCTTGTTAGCTAGATAACCAGCTGGCTATCCAGCCATTTGGTTCGTTGCTAGCTTGTTAGCTAGATAACCAGCTGGCTATCCAGCCATTTGGTTCGTTGCTAGCTTGTTAGCTAGATAACCAGCTGGCTATCCAGCCATTTGGTTCGTTGCTAGCTTGTTAGCTAGATAACCAGCTGGCTATCCAGCCATTTGGTTCGTTGCTAGCTTGTTAGCTAGATAACCAGCTGGCTATCCAGCCATTTGGTTCGTTGCTAGCTTGTTAGCTAGATAACCAGCTGGCTATCCAGCCATTTGGTTCGTTGCTAGCTTGTTAGCTAGATAACCAGCTGGCTATCCAGCCATTTGGTTCGTTGCTAGCTTGTTAGCTAGATAACCAGCTGGCTATCCAGCCATTTGGTTCGTTGCTAGCTTGTTAGCTAGATAACCAGCTGGCTATCCAGCCATTTGGTTCGTTGCTAGCTTGTTAGCTAGATAACCAGCTGGCTATCCAGCCATTTGGTTCGTTGCTAGCTTGTTAGCTAGATAACCAGCTGGCTATCCAGCCATTTGGTTCGTTGCTAGCTTGTTAGCTAGATAACCAGCTGGCTATCCAGCCATTTGGTTCGTTGCTAGCTTGTTAGCTAGATAACCAGCTGGCTATCCAGCCATTTGGTTCGTTGCTAGCTTGTTAGCTAGATAACCAGCTGGCTATCCAGCCATTTGGTTCGTTGCATTTGGCTTGTTAGCTAGATAACCAGCTGGCTATCCAGCCATTTGGTTCGTTGCTAGCTTGTTAGCTAGATAACCAGCTGGCTATCCAGCCATTTGGTTCGTTGCTAGCTTGTTAGCTAGATAACCAGCTGGCTATCCAGCCATTTGATAACCAGCTGGCTATCCAGCCATTTGGTTTTGCTAGCTTGTTAGCTAGATAACCAGCTGGCTATCCAGCCATTTGGTTCGTTGCTAGCTTGTTAGCTAGATAACCAGCTGGCTATCCAGCCATTTGGTTCGTTGCTAGCTTGTTAGCTAGATAACCAGCTGGCTATCCAGCCATTTGGTTTGTTGCTAGCTTGTTAGCTAGATAACCAGCTGGCTATCCAGCCATTTGGTTCGTTGCTAGCTTGTTAGCTAGATAACCAGCTGGCTATCCAGCCATTTGGTTCGTTGCTAGCTTGTTAGCTAGATAACCAGCTGGCTATCCAGCCATTTGGTTCGTTGCTAGCTTGTTAGCTAGATAACCAGCTGGCTATCCAGCCATTTGGTTCGTTGCTAGCTTGTTAGCTAGATAACCAGCTGGCTATCCAGCCATTTGGTTCGTTGCTAGCTTGTTAGCTAGATAACCAGCTGGCTATCCAGCCATTTGGTTCGTTGCTAGCTTGTTAGCTAGATAACCAGCTGGCTATCCAGCCATTTGGTTCGTTGCTAGCTTGTTAGCTAGATAACCAGCTGGCTATCCAGCCATTTGGTTCGTTGCTAGCTTGTTAGCTAGATAACCAGCTGGCTATCCAGCCATTTGGTTCGTTGCTAGCTTGTTAGCTAGATAACCAGCTGGCTATCCAGCCATTTGGTTCGTTGCTAGCTTGTTAGCTAGATAACCAGCTGGCTATCCAGCCATTTGGTTCGTTGCTAGCTTGTTAGCTAGATAACCAGCTGGCTATCCAGCCATTTGGTTCGTTGCTAGCTTGTTAGCTAGATAACCAGCTGGCTATCCAGCCATTTGGTTCGTTGCTAGCTTGTTAGCTAGATAACCAGCTGGCTATCCAGCCATTTGGTTCGTTGCTAGCTTGTTAGCTAGATAACCAGCTGGCTATCCAGCCATTTGGTTCGTTGCTAGCTTGTTAGCTAGATAACCAGCTGGCTATCCAGCCATTTGGTTCGTTGCTAGCTTGTTAGCTAGATAACCAGCTGGCTATCCAGCCATTTGGTTCGTTGCTAGCTTGTTAGCTAGATAACCAGCTGGCTATCCAGCCATTTGGTTCGTTGCTAGCTTGTTAGCTAGATAACCAGCTGGCTATCCAGCCATTTGGTTCGTTGCTAGCTGTTAGCTAGATAACCAGCTGGCTATCCAGCCATTTGGTTCGTTGCTAGCTTGTTAGCTAGATAACCAGCTGGCTATCCAGCCATTTGGTTCGTTGCTAGCTTGTTAGCTAGATAACCAGCTGGCTATCCAGCCATTTGGTTCGTTGCTAGCTTGTTAGCTAGATAACCAGCTGGCTATCCAGCCATTTGGTTCGTTGCTAGCTTGTTAGCTAGATAACCAGCTGGCTATCCAGCCATTTGGTTCGTTGCTAGCTTGTTAGCTAGATAACCAGCTGGCTATCCAGCCATTTGGTTCGTTGCTAGCTTGTTAGCTAGATAACCAGCTGGCTATCCAGCCATTTGGTTCGTTGCTAGCTTGTTAGCTAGATAACCAGCTGGCTATCCAGCCATTTGGTTCGTTGCTAGCTTGTTAGCTAGATAACCAGCTGGCTATCCAGCCATTTGGTTCGTTGCTAGCTTGTTAGCTAGATAACCAGCTGGCTATCCAGCCATTTGGTTCGCTTGTTGCTAGCTTGTTAGCTAGATAACCAGCTGGCTATCCAGCCATTTGGTTCGTTGCTAGCTTGTTAGCTAGATAACCAGCTGGCTATCCAGCCATTTGGTTCGTTGCTAGCTTGTTAGCTAGATAACCAGCTGGCTATCCAGCCATTTGGTTGGCTATCCAGTTGCTAGCTTGTTAGCTAGATAACCAGCTGGCTATCCAGCCATTTGGTTGGTTGCTAGCTTGTTAGCTAGATAACCAGCTGGCTATCCAGCCACTAGCTTGGCTAGATAACCAGCTGGCTATCCAGCCATTTGGTTAGCGATAACCAGCTGGCTCCAGCCATTTTGTTAGCTAGATAACCAGCTGGCTATCCAGCCATTTGGTTCGTTGCTAGCTTGTTAGCTAGATAACCAGCTGGCTATCCAGCCATTTGGTTCGTTGCTAGCTTGTTAGCTAGATAACCAGCTGGCTATCCAGCCATTTGGTTCGTTGCTAGCTTGTTAGCTAGATAACCAGCTGGCTATCCAGCCATTTGGTTCGTTGCTAGCTAATGCACTAGACTACACAGTGCCTGGCGTCTACTGTTATACTACACTCTAATGCACTAGACTACACAGTGCCTGGCGTCTACTGTTATACTACACTCTAATGCACTAGACTACACAGTGCCTGGCTCTACTGCACTAGACTACACAGTGCCTGGTGTCTACTGTTACTAGACTCTACACTTAATCTGCAAAATTGTAATTATTCGCCTACCTCCTCATGCCTTTTGCACACATTGTATATAGACTCCCCCCTTTGTTTTCTACTGTGTTATTGACTTGTTAATTGTTTATTCCATGTGTAACTCTGTGTTGTCTGCTCACACTGCTATGCTTTATCTTGGCCAGGTCGCAGTTGCAAATGAGAACTTGTTCTCAACTGGCCTACCTGGTTAAATAAAGGTGAAATAAAAAATAATAATAAAAAAAATAAAATACAGTGCCTGGCGTCTACTGCACTAGACTACACAGTGCCTGGCGTCTACTGTTATACTACACTCTAATGCACTAGACTACACAGTGCCTGGCGTCTACTGCACTAGACTACACAGTGCCTGGCGTCTACTGTTATACTACACTCTAATGCACTAGACTACACAGTGCCTGGCGTCTACTGTTATACTACACTCTAATGCACTAGACTACACAGTGCCTGGCGTCTACTGTTATACTACACTCTAATGCACTAGACTACACAGTGCCTGGCGTCTACTGCACTAGACTACACAGTGCCTGGCGTCTACTGTTATACTACACTCTACTGCACTAGACTACACAGTGCCTGGCGTCTACTGCACTAGACTACACAGTGCCTGGCGTCTACTGTTATACTACACTCTAATGCACTAGACTACACAGTGCCTGGCGTCTACTGCACTAGACTACACAGTGCCTGGCGTCTACTGTTATACTACACTCTAATGCACTAGACTACACAGTGCCTGGCGTCTACTGTTATACTACACTCTAATGCACTAGACTACACAGTGCCTGGCGTCTACTGTTATACTACACTCTAATGCACTAGACTACACAGTGCCTGGCGTCTACTGCACTAGACTACACAGTGCCTGGCGTCTACTGTTATACTACACTCTACTGCACTAGACTACACAGTGCCTGGCGTCTACTGTTATACTACACTCTAATGCACTAGACTACACAGTGCCTGGTGTCTACTGCACTAGACTACACAGTGCCTGGCGTCTACTGTTATACTACACTCTAATGCACTAGACTACACAGTGCCTGGCGTCTACTGTTATACTACACTCTAATGCACTAGACTACACAGTGCCTGGCGTCTACTGTTATACTACACTCTAATGCACTAGACTACACAGTGCCTGGCGTCTACTGTTATACTACACTCTACTGCATTAGACTACACAGTGCCTGGCGTCTACTGCACTAGACTACACAGTGCCTGGCGTCTACTGTTATACTACACTCTAATGCACTAGACTACACAGTGCCTGGCGTCTACTGTTATACTACACTCTAATGCACTAGACTACACAGTGCCTGGCGTCTACTGTTATACTACACTCTACTGCACTAGACTACACAGTGCCTGGCGTCTACTGTTATACTACACTCTAATGCACTAGACTACACAGTGCCTGGCGTCTACTGCACTAGACTACACAGTGCCTGGCGTCTACTGTTATACTACACTCTACTGCACTAGACTACACAGTGCCTGGCGTCTACTGTTATACTACACTCTAATGCACTAGACTACACAGTGCCTGGCGTCTACTGTTATACTACACTCTAATGCACTAGACTACACAGTGCCTGGTGTCTACTGTTATACTACACTCTAATGCACTAGACTACACAGTGCCTGGCGTCTACTGCGCTAGACTACACAGTTCCTGGCGTCTACTGTTATACTACACTCTCCTGCACTAGACTACACAGTGCCTGGCGTCTACTGCACTAGACTACACAGTGCCTGGCGTCTACTGCACTAGACTACACAGTGCCTGGCGTCTACTGTTATACTACACTCTAATGCACTAGACTACACACGTCTACTGCACTAGACTACACAGTGCCTGGCGTCTACTGTTATACTACACTCTAATGCACTAGACTACACAGTGCCTGGCGTCTACTGTTATACTACACTCTAATGCACTAGACTACACAGTGCCTGGCGTCTACTGTTATACTACACTCTAATGCACTAGACTACACAGTGCCTGGCGTCTACTGCACTAGACTACACAGTGCCTGGCGTCTACTGTTATACTACACTCTACTGCACTAGACTACACAGTGCCTGGCGTCTACTGCACTAGACTACACAGTGCCTGGCGTCTACTGTTATACTACACTCTAATGCACTAGACTACACAGTGCCTGGCGTCTACTGCACTAGACTACACAGTGCCTGGCGTCTACTGTTATACTACACTCTAATGCACTAGACTACACAGTGCCTGGCGTCTACTGTTATACTACACTCTAATGCACTAGACTACACAGTGCCTGGCGTCTACTGTTATACTACACTCTACTGCACTAGACTACACAGTGCCTGGCGTCTACTGTTATACTACACTCTAATGCACTAGACTACACAGTGCCTGGCGTCTACTGCACTAGACTACACAGTTTCTGGCGTCTACTGTTATACTACACTCTACTGCACTAGACTACACAGTGCCTGGCGTCTACTGTTATACTACACTCTAATGCACTAGACTACACAGTGCCTGGTGTCTACTGCACTAGACTACACAGTGCCTGGCATCTACTGTTATACTACACTCTAATGCACTAGACTACACAGTGCCTGGCGTCTACTGTTATACTACACTCTAATGCACTAGACTACACAGTGCCTGGCGTCTACTGTTATACTACACTCTAATGCACTAGACTACACAGTGCCTGGCGTCTACTGTTATACTACACTCTACTGCACTAGACTACACAGTGCCTGGCGTCTACTGCACTAGACTACACAGTGCCTGGCGTCTACTGTTATACTACACTCTAATGCACTAGACTACACAGTGCCTGGCGTCTACTGTTATACTACACTCTACTGCACTAGACTACACAGTGCCTGGCGTCTACTGTTATACTACACTCTACTGCACTAGACTACACAGTTCCTGGCGTCTACTGTTATACTACACTCTAATGCACTAGACTACACAGTGCCTGGCGTCTACTGCACTAGACTACACAGTGCCTGGCGTCTACTGTTATACTACACTCTACTGCACTAGACTACACAGTGCCTGGCGTCTACTGTTATACTACACTCTAATGCACTAGACTACACAGTGCCTGGCGTCTACTGTTATACTACACTCTAATGCACTAGACTACACAGTGCCTGGTGTCTACTGTTATACTACACTCTAATGCACTAGACTACACAGTGCCTGGCGTCTACTGCGCTAGACTACACAGTTCCTGGCGTCTACTGTTATACTACACTCTCCTGCACTAGACTACACAGTGCCTGGCGTCTACTGCACTAGACTACACAGTGCCTGGCGTCTACTGCACTAGACTACACAGTGCCTGGCGTCTACTGTTATACTACACTCTAATGCACTAGACTACACAGTGCCTGGCGTCTACTATTATACTACACTCTAATGCACTAGACTACACAGTGCCTGGCGTCTACTGTTATACTACACTCTACTGCACTAGACTACACAGTGCCTGGCGTCTACTGTTATACTACACTCTAATGCACTAGACTACACAGTGCCTGGCGTCTACTGCACTAGACTACACAGTGCCTGGCGTCTACTGTTATACTACACTCTACTGCACTAGACTACACAGTGCCTGGCGTCTACTGTTATACTACACTCTAATGCACTAGACTACACAGTGCCTGGCGTCTACTGTTATACTACACTCTAATGCACTAGACTACACAGTGCCTGGCGTCTACTGTTATACTACACTCTACTGCACTAGACTACACAGTGCCTGGCGTCTACTGTTATACTACACTCTAATGCACTAGACTACACAGTGCCTGGTGTCTACTGCACTAGACTACACAGTGCCTGGCGTCTACTGTTATACTACACTCTACTGCACTAGACTACACAGTGCCTGGCATCTACTATTATACTACACTCTAATGCACTAGACTACACAGTGCCTGGCGTCTACTGTTATACTACACTCTAATGCACTAGACTACACAGTGCCTGGCGTCTACTGTTATACTACACTCTACTGCACTAGACTACACAGTGCCTGGCGTCTACTGCACTAGACTACACAGTGCCTGGCGTCTACTGCACTAGACTACACAGTGCCTGGCGTCTACTGTTATACTACACTCTAATGCACTAGACTACACAGTGCCTGGCATCTACTGTTATACTACACTCTAATGCACTAGACTACACAGTGCCTGGCGTCTACTGTTATACTACACTCTACTGCACTAGACTACACAGTGCCTGGCGTCTACTGTTATACTACACTCTAATGCACTAGACTACACAGTGCCTGGCGTCTACTGCACTAGACTACACAGTGCCTGGCGTCTACTGTTATACTACACTCTACTGCACTAGACTACACAGTGCCTGGCGTCTACTGTTATACTACACTCTAATGCACTAGACTACACAGTGCCTGGCGTCTACTGTTATACTACACTCTAATGCACTAGACTACACAGTGCCTGGCGTCTACTGTTATACTACACTCTAATGCACTAGACTACACAGTGCCTGGCGTCTACTGTTATACTACACTCTAATGCACTAGACTACACAGTGCCTGGCGTCTACTGCACTAGACTACACAGTTCCTGGCGTCTACTGTTATACTACACTCTCCTGCACTAGACTACACAGTGCCTGGCGTCTACTGCACTAGACTACACAGTGCCTGGCGTCTACTGCACTAGACTACACAGTGCCTGGCGTCTACTGTTATACTACACTCTACTGCACTAGACTACACAGTGCCTGGCATCTACTATTATACTACACTCTAATGCACTAGACTACACAGTGCCTGGCGTCTACTGTTATACTACACTCTAATGCACTAGACTACACAGTGCCTGGCGTCTACTGTTATACTACACTCTACTGCACTAGACTACACAGTGCCTGGCGTCTACTGCACTAGACTACACAGTGCCTGGCGTCTACTGCACTAGACTACACAGTGCCTGGCGTCTACTGTTATACTACACTCTAATGCACTAGACTACACAGTGCCTGGCGTCTACTGTTATACTACACTCTAATGCACTAGACTACACAGTGCCTGGCGTCTACTGTTATACTACACTCTACTGCACTAGACTACACAGTGCCTGGCGTCTACTGTTATACTACACTCTAATGCACTAGACTACACAGTGCCTGGCGTCTACTGCACTAGACTACACAGTGCCTGGCGTCTACTGTTATACTACACTCTACTGCACTAGACTACACAGTGCCTGGCGTCTACTGTTATACTACACTCTAATGCACTAGACTACACAGTGCCTGGCGTCTACTGTTATACTACACTCTAATGCACTAGACTACACAGTGCCTGGCGTCTACTGTTATACTACACTCTAATGCACTAGACTACACAGTGCCTGGCGTCTACTGCACTAGACTACACAGTTCCTGGCGTCTACTGTTATACTACACTCTCCTGCACTAGACTACACAGTGCCTGGCGTCTACTGCACTAGACTACACAGTGCCTGGCGTCTACTGCACTAGACTACACAGTGCCTGGCGTCTACTGTTATACTACACTCTAATGCACTAGACTACACAGTGCCTGGCGTCTACTGTTATACTACACTCTAATGCACTAGACTACACAGTGCCTGGCGTCTACTGTTATACTACACTCTAATGCACTAGACTACACAGTGCCTGGCGTCTACTGCACTAGACTACACAGTTCCTGGCGTCTACTGTTATACTACACTCTACTGCACTAGACTGCACTAGACTACACAGTTCCTGGCGTCTACTGTTATACTACACTCTACTGCACTAGACTGCACTAGACTACACAGTGCCTGGCGTCTACTGTTATACTACACTCTACTGCACTAGACTGCACTAGACTACACAGTGCCTGGCGTCTACTGTTATACTACACTCTAATGCACTAGACTACACAGTGCCTGGCGTCTACTGCACTAGACTACACAGTTCCTGGCGTCTACTGTTATACTACACTCTAATGCACTAGACTACACAGTGCCTGGCGTCTACTGTTATACTACACTCTACTGCACTAGACTACACAGTGCCTGGCATCTACTGGTATACTACACTCTAATGCACTAGACTACACAGTGCCTGGCGTCTACTGTTATACTACACTCTACTGCACTAGACTACACAGTGCCTGGCGTCTACTGTTATACTACACTCTAATGCACTAGACTACACAGTGCCTGGCGTCTACTGCACTAGACTACACAGTGCCTGGCGTCTACTGTTATACTACACTCTACTGCACTAGACTACACAGTGCCTGGTGTCTACTGTTATACTACACTCTAATGCACTAGACTACACAGTGCCTGGCGTCTACTGTTATACTACACTCTAATGCACTAGACTACACAGTGCCTGGTGTCTACTGCACTAGACTACACAGTGCCTGGCGTCTACTGTTATACTACACTCTAATGCACTAGACTACACAGTGCCTGGCGTCTACTGTTATACTACACTCTAATGCACTAGACTACACAGTGCCTGGCGTCTACTGTTATACTACACTCTACTGCACTAGACTACACAGTGCCTGGCGTCTACTGCACTAGACTACACAGTGCCTGGCGTCTACTGCACTAGACTACACAGTGCCTGGCGTCTACTGTTATACTACACTCTAATGCACTAGACTACACAGTGCCTGGCGTCTACTGTTATACTACACTCTAATGCACTAGACTACACAGTGCCTGGCGTCTACTGCACTAGACTACACAGTGCCTGGCGTCTACTGTTATACTACACTCTACTGCACTAGACTACACAGTGCCTGGCGTCTACTGTTATACTACACTCTAATGCACTAGACTACACAGTGCCTGGCGTCTACTGTTATACTACACTCTAATGCACTAGACTACACAGTGCCTGGCGTCTACTGTTATACTACACTCTAATGCACTAGACTACACAGTGCCTGGCGTCTACTGTTATACTACACTCTAATGCACTAGACTACACAGTGCCTGGCGTCTACTGCGCTAGACTACACAGTTCCTGGCGTCTACTGTTATACTACACTCTCCTGCACTAGACTACACAGTGCCTGGCGTCTACTGCACTAGACTACACAGTGCCTGGCGTCTACTGCACTAAACTACACAGTGCCTGGCGTCTACTGTTATACTACACTCTAATGCACTAGACTACACAGTGCCTGGCGTCTACTGTTATACTACACTCTAATGCACTAGACTACACAGTGCCTGGCGTCTACTGTTATACTACACTCTAATGCACTAGACTACACAGTGCCTGGCGTCTACTGCACTAGACTACACAGTTCCTGGCGTCTACTGTTATACTACACTCTACTGCACTAGACTGCACTAGACTACACAGTTCCTGGCGTCTACTGTTATACTACACTCTACTGCACTAGACTGCACTAGACTACACAGTTCCTGGCGTCTACTGTTATACTACACTCTACTGCACTAGACTGCACTAGACTACACAGTGCCTGGCGTCTACTGTTATACTACACTCTAATGCACTAGACTACACAGTGCCTGGCGTCTACTGCACTAGACTACACAGTTCCTGGCGTCTACTGTTATACTACACTCTAATGCACTAGACTACACAGTGCCTGGCGTCTACTGTTATACTACACTCTACTGCACTAGACTACACAGTGCCTGGCGTCTACTGTTATACTACACTCTACTGCACTAGACTACACAGTTCCTGGCGTCTACTGTTATACTACACTCTACTGCACTAGACTACACAGTGCCTGGCGTCTACTGTTATACTACACTCTAATGCACTAGACTACACAGTGCCTGGCGTCTACTGCACTAGACTACACAGTGCCTGGCGTCTACTGTTATACTACACTCTACTGCACTAGACTACACAGTGCCTGGCGTCTACTGTTATACTACACTCTACTGCACTAGACTACACAGTGCCTGGCGTCTACTGTTATACTACACTCTAATGCACTAGACTACACAGTGCCTGGTGTCTACTGCACTAGACTACACAGTGCCTGGCATCTACTATTATACTACACTCTAATGCACTAGACTACACAGTGCCTGGCGTCTACTGTTATACTACACTCTAATGCACTAGACTACACAGTGCCTGGCGTCTACTGTTATACTACACTCTACTGCACTAGACTACACAGTGCCTGGCGTCTACTGCACTAGACTACACAGTGCCTGGCGTCTACTGCACTAGACTACACAGTGCCTGGCGTCTACTGTTATACTACACTCTAATGCACTAGACTACACAGTGCCTGGCGTCTACTGTTATACTACACTCTAATGCACTAGACTACACAGTGCCTGGCGTCTACTGCACTAGACTACACAGTGCCTGGCGTCTACTGTTATACTACACTCTACTGCACTAGACTACACAGTGCCTGGCGTCTACTGTTATACTACACTCTAATGCACTAGACTACACAGTGCCTGGCGTCTACTGTTATACTACACTCTAATGCACTAGACTACACAGTGCCTGGCGTCTACTGTTATACTACACTCTAATGCACTAGACTACACAGTGCCTGGCGTCTACTGCACTAGACTACACAGTTCCTGGCGTCTACTGTTATACTACACTCTCCTGCACTAGACTACACAGTGCCTGGCGTCTACTGCACTAGACTACACAGTGCCTGGCGTCTACTGTTATACTACACTCTAATGCACTAGACTACACAGTGCCTGGCGTCTACTGTTATACTACACTCTAATGCACTAGACTACACAGTGCCTGGCGTCTACTGTTATACTACACTCTAATGCACTAGACTACACAGTGCCTGGCGTCTACTGCACTAGACTACACAGTGTCTGGCGTCTACTGTTATACTACACTCTACTGCACTAGACTACACAGTGCCTGGCGTCTACTGTTATACTACACTCTAATGCACTAGACTACACAGTGCCTGGCGTCTACTGTTATACTACACTCTAATGCACTAGACTACACAGTGCCTGGCGTCTACTGTTATACTACACTCTAATGCACTAGACTACACAGTGCCTGGCGTCTACTGCACTAGACTACACAGGTCCTGGCGTCTACTGTTATACTACACTCTCCTGCACTAGACTACACAGTGCCTGGCGTCTACTGCACTAGACTACACAGTGCCTGGCGTCTACTGCACTAGACTACACAGTGCCTGGCGTCTACTGTTATACTACACTCTAATGCACTAGACTACACAGTGCCTGGCGTCTACTGTTATACTACACTCTAATGCACTAGACTACACAGTGCCTGGCGTCTACTGTTATACTACACTCTAATGCACTAGACTACACAGTGCCTGGCGTCTACTGTTATACTACACTCTACTGCACTGGACTACACAGTGCCTGGCGTCTACTGCACTAGACTACACAGTGCCTGGCGTCTACTGTTATACTACACACTAATGCACTAGACTACACAGTGCCTGGCGTCTACTGTTATACTACACTCTAATGCACTAGACTACACAGTGCCTGGCATCTACTGTTATACTACACTCTAATGCACTAGACTACACAGTGCCTGGCGTCTACTGCACTAGACTACACAGTGCCTGGCGTCTACTGCACTAGACTACACAGTGCCTGGCGTCTACTGTTATACTACACTCTACTGCACTGGACTACACAGTGCCTGGCGTGTACTGCACTAGACTACACAGTGCCTGGCGTCTACTGTTATACTACACTCTAATGCACTAGACTACACAGTGCCTGGCGTCTACTGCTACACTAACTACCTACCTAACTACCTAACTAAATGCACTAGACTACACAGTGCCGGGCGTCTACTGCTACACTAACTACCTACCTAACTACCTAACTAAATGCACTAGACTACACAGTGCCTGGTGTCTACTGCTACACTAACTACCTACCTAACTACACACAAATGCACTAGACTACACAGTGCCTGGCGTCTACTGCTACACTAACTACCTACCTAACTAAATGCACTAGACTACACAGTGCCGGGCGTCTACTGCTATACTAACTACCTACCTAACTACACACAAATGCACTAGACTACACAGTGGCGTCTACTGCCGAACCCTGTTCAACGGCACTTCAGTCCTTCGTCTTTCCCTCTGAACGGCAGACACACACAGTCCTTACTACTTCAGTCCTTCGCCTTTCCCTCTGAACGGCAGACACACACAGTCCTTACTACTTCAGTCCTTCGTCTTTCCCTCTGAACGGCAGACACACACAGTCCTTACTACTTCAGTCCTTCGTCTTTCCCTCTGAACGGCAGACACACACAGTCCTTACTACTTCAGTCCTTCGTCTTTCCCTCTGAACGGCAGACACACACAGTCCTTACTACTTCAGTCCTTCGTCTTTCCCTCTGAACGGCAGACACACACAGTCCTTACTACTTCAGTCCTTCGTCTTTCCCTCTGAACGGCAGACACACACAGTCCTTACTACTTCAGTCCTTCGTCTTTCCCTCTGAACGGCAGACACACACAGTCCTTACTACTTCAGTCCTTCGTCTTTCCCTCTGAACGGCAGACACACACAGTCCTTACTACTTCAGTCCTTCGTCTTTCCCTCTGAACGGCAGACACACACTGTCCTTACTACTTCAGTCCTTCGTCTTTCCCTCTGAACGGCAGACACACACAGTCCTTACTACTTCAGTCCTTCGTCTTTCCCTCTGAACACAGTCCATGTTCCACGTGTCTGAAGGATTAAACATCCTTCGTGGAAGTGGGTTTAACAAGTGGCATCAGTAAGGGATCATAGCTGTCACCTGGTATGTCACGGAAAGGTCAGGTGTTCTTAATGTTTAGTCCTCTCAGTGTACAGCCTACTGCCTAATGATGTACAGTAACTAAAGGATCACATTATGTTGATATCTCTTTTTGCTCTCACTTGGATTGAATAAATAAAAAACATCCCCAGTTCATCAGAACGACACAGATTGTTTTCGGCCTCCATCGAGTTTCCCCCCATAGGACCTGCTGACAAGACGCCTCTCGTATCATATCCTTCCATTTCAGCGCAGACGCAGAGCTGATAACGGAACTTGATTCAAGAAATGTTCTGCTTCGCTATTCACAACCGCAGCATTCTACCACTGGCCCACTGGCATCAAGTATGTACCCCTCAGGCCTGGCAGACAGCTGCTCCTCATATTAGGCCTGGCGTATTAGAGAGGGCCTGGCTGTTTGAAATGCCAGAGGGACAGCCAGGGCATGTGTCCACATGGCGAGAAATAGAAGGCTGATACCGACCCGGAGCCACAACGTTCCTGACGGCTCTGTAGCCAACCGACCCAGAGCCACAACGTTCCTGACGGCTCTGTAGCCAACCGACCCAGAGCCACAACGTTCCTGACGGCTCTGTAGCCAACTGACCCGGAGCCACAACGTTCCTGACGGTTCTGTAGCCAACTAGCTACAACACTGCTCTGTAGCCAACTAGCTACAACACTGCTCTGGCCAAGCCAGACAACGTTCCTGACTGCTCTGTAGCCAACCGACCCAGAGCCACAACGTTCCTGACTGCTCTGTAGCCAACCGACCCAGAGCCACAACGTTGACGGCTCTGAAACACTGCTCTGTAACCAACTAGCTACTAGCTACAACACTGCTCTGTAACCAACTAGCTACTAGCTACAACACTGCTCTGTAAAAAACAGCTCTGTAACCTATATAGCTACTAGCTAAAACACTGCTCTGTAACCAACTAGCTAAAACACTGCTCTGTAACCAACTAGCTACTAGCCAACTAGCTAAAACATGACTCTATAACCAACTAGCTACTAGCTAAAACACTGCTCTGTAACCAACTAGTCACTAAAACACTGCTCTGTAACTAACTAGTTACTAGTCAAAACACTGCTCTGTAACCAACTAGCTACTAGTCACCTAAAACACTGCTCTGTAACTAACTAGCTACTAGCTCACTAACACTGCTCTGTAACCAACTAGCTACTAGTCACCACACTGCTCTGTAACCAACTAGCTCACTAAAACACTGCTCTGTAACTAACTAGTTACTAGCTCAAAACACTGCTCTGTAACCAACTAGTCACTAGTCACCACACTGCTCTGTAACCAACTAGTTACTAGTCAAAACACTGCTCTGTAACCAACTAGTCACCACACTGCTCTGTAACCAACTAGCTACTAGTCAACACTGCTCTGTAACCAACTAGCTACTAGTCACCTAAAACACTGCTCTGTAACCAACTAGCTACTAGTCACCACACTGCTCTGTAACCAACTAGTCACCTGTAACACTGCTCTGTAACTAACTAGTTACTAGTCAAAACACTGCTCTGTAACCAACTAGTCACCACACTGCTCTGTAACAACTAGTTACTAGTCACCACACTGCTCTGTAACCAACTAGTTACTAGTCACCACACTGCTCTGTAACCAACTAGTTACTAGTCACCACACTGCTCTGTAACCAACTAGTTACTAGTCACCACACTGCTCTGTAACCAACTAGCTACTAGTCACCACACTGCTCTGTAACCAACTAGTTACTAGTCACCACACTGCTCTGTAACCAACTAGCTACTAGTCACCACACTGCTCTGTAACCAACTAGCTACTAGTCACCACACTGCTCTGTAACCAACTAGTCACCACACTGCTCTGTAACTAACTAGTTACTAGTCACCACACTGCTCTGTAACCAACTAGTTACTAGTCACCACACTGCTCTGTAACCAACTAGCTACTAGTCACCACACTGCTCTGTAACTAACTAGTTACTAGTCACTACACTGCTCTGTAACTAACTAGTTACTAGTCACTACACTGTAGACACTCTATTGTCTATTGTAATCTAGTCTCCTATTGTCTATTGTGATCTGGTTTCCTATTATGTAGACTCTCCTATTGTCTATTATAATCTGGTCTCCTATTGTCTATTGTAATCTGGTCTCCTATTGTCTATTGTAATCTAGTCTGCTGTCATGTAGACTCTCTACAATCCTATTGTAATCTCTATTGTAATCGGCACTGTATTGTCTATTGTAATCTGGTCTCCTATTGTGATCTGGTCTCCTATTGTCTATTGTAATCTGGTCTGCTGTCATGTAGACTCTCCTATTGTCTATTGTAATCTGGTCTCCTATTGTCTATTGTAATCTGGTCTCCTATTGTCTATTGTAATCTGGTCTCCTATTGTCTATTGTAATCTGGTCTCCTGTCCTGTAGACTCTCCTATTGTCTATTGTAATCCCTTCCCCCTCTGTCCTCTCTAGGAGTTATCTGTGATGAAGCAGGTTCTGCTCAGTATGAGGTCCAGAAAGACTGACCCCTCCCTCCTCTGTCCTCTCTAGGAGTTATCTGTGATGAAGCAGGTTCTGCTCAGTATGAGGTCCAGAAGGACTGACCCCTCCCCCCTCTGTCCTCTCTAGGAGTTATCTGTGATGAAGCAGGTTCTGCTCAGTATGAGGTCCAGAAAGACTGACCCCTCCCTCCTCTGTCCTCTCTAGGAGTTATCTGTGATGAAGCAGGTTCTGCTCAGTATGAGGTCCAGAAAGACTGAGCCCTTCCTGGATCCTGACGGGGCTGGGGCGGAGCTGGCCTTCAGCAGACCCAAAAACCTCAGCAGAACCACAGAGGAGGATGAGCAGAACCCTCACAGACACAGACCCAAACCCACCGTGTTCGTGAGTGATAACCCTTCACACGCACACCCACACAGATTAACACTGCAGAGCCCTATAGAACCCTATTCCCTATATAGTACACTACTTTAGACCAGGACCCTATAGAACGCAACATTTTGGGTGCTATTTGTGATTGTTAACATCCATATCCTCACCAACACCTCCAGTAGACCAGTCCTCCAGTAGACCAGTCCTCCAGTAGACCAGTCCTCCAGTAGACCAGTCCTCCTCCTGTAGACCAAACCAGTCCTCCTAGACCAATCCTCCGGTAGACCAACCCTCCAGTAGACCAGTCCTCCAGTAGACCAGTCCTCCAGTAGACCAGTAGACCAGTCTCCAGTAGACCAGTCCTCCAGTAGACCAACCCTCCAGTAGACCAGTCCTCCAGTAGACCAACCCTCCAGTAGACCAACCCCCAGTAGACCAGTCCTCCAGTAGACCAGTCCTCCAGTAGACCACCCTCCAGTAGACCAGTCCTCCAGTAGACCAGTCCTCCAGTAGACCAACCCTCCAGTAGACCAGTCCTCCAGTAGACCAGTCCTCCAGTAGACCAGTCCTCCAGTAGACCAGTCCTCCAGTAGACCAGTCCTCCAGTAGACCAGTCCTCCAGTAGACCAACCCTCCAGTAGACCAGTCCTCCAGTAGACCAGTCCTCCAGTAGACCAGTCCTCCAGTAGACCAGTCCTCCAGTAGACCAGTCCTCCAGTAGACCAGTCCTCCAGTAGACCAACCCTCCAGTAGACCAGTCCTCCAGTAGACCAACCCTCCAGTAGACCAGTCCTCCAGTAGACCAACCCTCCAGTAGACCAGTCCTCCAGTAGACCAACCCTCCAGTAGACCAACCCTCCAGTAGACCAACCCTCCAGTAGACCAACCCTCCAGTAGACCAGTCCTCCAGTAGACCAGTCCTCCAGTAGACCCATTTCTCCCCAACCTCTCTGTCAGCTTCCTGGTGCTCGGCATCCAGTTACTGCTGATACTGTTGTTCTCAGCTCCGCCGTGACAATGACGTGGAGAATTCGTCTCCGAGGACCAATATGGTAGAAACTAGTGACTTCCGTATCCGATTTGTTATTGTTGAGTAATACAAAGCTCAATGCATCACCAGCCGTATTACAAATAAGGTGACATTTCCCCTGGACTGACTCATGTTCTCTCTCTCTCTTCCAGACCAATAAGGAAGCTCCTGAATGGTACAGGAAAGTCAAGTTCCCACCTGAATGACCAATGGCCTTACAGGTGGTGCAGATGGGATGTGTGTGGACACTCCATACTGGTTTTATTTACACTACTGTATTGGTAATAGTTTATATGTGTATGTTGTGCTGTGCTGTTGTAATCGGTTGACTTGCTAAAAATGTTTTATATTAAAAATCTGTCAAAACTACACTCTACTCGTCTTCACATTTCTGTTTTGCTTGGCATTGACCTTAGCCCTGACCCTAGCCCTCCTCCTGAATCAACCCTGACCCTAGAGGTGACCCTAGCCCTGACCCTAGCCCTCCTCCTGAATCAAGCCTGACCATAGAGGTGACCTTAGCCCTGACCCTAGCGGTCCTCCTGAATCAACCCTGACCATAGAGGTGACCTTAGCCCTGACCCTAGCGGTGACCCTAGCCCTGACCCTAGAGGTGACCTTAGCCCTGACCCTAGCCCTGACCCGAACGGTGACCCTAGCCCTGACCCTAGCCCTGACCCTAGCGGTGACCCTAGCCCTGACCTTAGCCCTGACCCTAGCCCTGACCCTAGCCGAGACCCTAACCTTGAGGATCACAGCATATACTGTACATGGAATGTAGCCCAGTTGTTGAATGGACTACGAACTGATTATTCGGAAAACAACAGCAACCTGTATCCTTCTAAGTGGTTGGAAAACAACAGTAACCTGTATCCTTTAACTGGTTGGAAAACAACAGCAACCTGTATCCTTCTACGTGGTTGGAAAACAACAGCAACCTGTATCCTTCTAAGTGGTTGGAAAACAACAGCAACCTGTATCCTTCTAAGTGATTGGAAAACAACAGCAACCTGTATCCTTCTAAGTGGTTGGAAAAAAACAACAGCAACCTGTATCCTTCTAAGTGGTTGGAAAACAACAGCAACCTGTATCCTTCTAAGTGGTTGGAAAACAACAGCAACCTGTATCCTTCTAAGTGGTTGGAAAACAACAGCAACCTGTATCCTTCTAAGTGGTTGGAAAACAACAGCAACCTGTATCCTTCTAAGTGGTTGGAAAACAACAGCAACCTGTATCCTTCTAAGTGGTTGGAAAACAACAGCAACCTGTATCCTTCTAAGTGGTTGGAAAACAACAGCAACCTGTATCCTTCTAAGTGGTTGTGAAACAACAGCAACCTGTATCCTTCTAAGTGGTTGGAAAACAATAGCAACCTGTATCCTTCTAAGTGGTTGGAAAACAATAGCAACCTGTATCCTTCTAAGTGGTTGGAAAACAACAGCAACCTGTATCCTTCTAAGTGGTTGGAAAACAACAGCAACCTGTATCCTTCTAAGTGGTTGGAAAACAACAGCAACCTGTATCCTTCTAAGTGGTTGTGAAACAACAGCAACCTGTATCCTTCTAAGTGGTTGGAAAACAACAGCAACCTCAAATCAAATCAAATCAAATTTTATTTGTCACATACACATGGTTAGCAGATGTGGTGTAGCGAAATGCTTGTGCTTCTAGTTCCGACAATGCAGTAACCTGTGCAGTAATCTAACTAACAATTCAAAAAAAAACTACTGTCTTATACACAGTGTAAGGGGATAAAGAATATGTACATAAGGATATATGAATGAGTGATGGTCAGCATAGGCAAGATACAGTAGATGATATCGAGTACAGTATATACATATGAGATAAGTCAAGTGGCATAGTTAAAGTGGCTAGTGATACATGTATTACATAAGGATGCAGTCGATGATATAGAGTACAGTATCAACGTATGCATATGAGATGAACAATGTAGGGTAAGTAACATTATATAAGGTAGCATTGTTTAAAGTGGCTAGTGATATATTTACATAATTTCCCATCAATTCCCATGATTAAAGTGGCTGGAGTAGAGTCAGTGTCATTGACAGTGTGTTGGCAGTAGCAACAGCAACCTGTATCCTTCTAAGTGGTTGGAAAACAACAGCAACCTGTATCCTTCTAAGTGGTTGTGAAACAACAGCAACCTGTATCCTTCTAAGTGGTTGTGAAACAACAGCAACCTGTATCCTTCTAAGTGGTTGGAAAACAACAGCAACCTGTATCCTTCTAAGTGGTTGGAAAACAACAGCAACCTGTATCCTTCTAAGTGGTTGTGAAACAACAGCAACCTGTATCCTTCTAAGTGGTTGGAAAACAACAGCAACCTGTATCCTTCTAAGTGATTGGAAAACAACAGCAACCTGTATCCTTCTAAGTGGTTGTGAAACAACAGCAACCTGTATCCTTCTAAGTGGTTGGAAAACAACAGCAACCTGTATCCTTCTAAGTGGTTGTGAAACAACAGCAACCTGTATCCTTCTAAGTGGTTGGAAAACAACAGCAACCTGTATCCTTCTAAGTGGTTGTGAAACAACAGCAACCTGTATCCTTCTAAGTGGTTGGAAAACAACAGCAACCTGTATCCTTCTAAGTGGTTGGAAAACAACAGCAACCTGTATCCTTCTAAGTGGTTGGAAAACAACAGTAACCTGTATCCTTTAACTGGTTGGAAAACAACAGCAACCTGTATCCTTCTACGTGGTTGGAAAACAACAGCAACCTGTATCCTTCTAAGTGGTTGGAAAACAACAGCAACCTGTATCCTTCTAAGTGATTGGAAAACAACAGCAACCTGTATCCTTCTAAGTGGTTGTGAAACAACAGCAACCTGTATCCTTCTAAGTGGTTGGAAAACAACAGCAACCTGTATCCTTCTAAGTGGTTGTGAAACTACAGCAACCTGTATCCTTCTAAGTGGTTGTGAAACAACAGCAACCTGTATCCTTCTAAGTGGTTGGAAAACAACAGCAACCTGTATCCTTCTAAGTGGTTGGAAAACAACAGCAACCTGTATCCTTCTAAGTGGTTGTGAAACAACAGCAACCTGTATCCTTCTAAGTGGTTGGAAAACAACAGCAACCTGTATCCTTCTAAGTGATTGGAAAACAACAGCAACCTGTATCCTTCTAAGTGGTTGTGAAACAACAGCAACCTGTATCCTTCTAAGTGGTTGGAAAACAACAGCAACCTGTATCCTTCTAAGTGGTTGTGAAACAACAGCAACCTGTATCCTTCTAAGTGGTTGGAAAACAACAGCAACCTGTATCCTTCTAAGTGGTTGTGAAACAACAGCAACCTGTATCCTTCTAAGTGGTTGGAAAACAACAGCAACCTGTATCCTTCTAAGTGGTTGGAAAACAACAGCAACCTGTATCCTTCTAAGTGGTTGGAAAACAACAGCAACCTGTATCCTTCTAAGTGGTTGGAAAACAACAGCAACCTGTATCCTTCTAAGTGGTTGGAAAACAACAGCAACCTGTATCCTTCTAAGTGGTTGGAAAACAACAGCAACCTGTATCCTTCTAAGTGATTGGAAAACAACAGCAACCTGTATCCTTCTAAGTGGTTGTGAAACAACAGCAACCTGTATCCTTCTAAGTGGTTGGAAAACAACCGCAACCTGTATCCTTCTAAGTGATTGGAAAACAACAGCAACCTGTATCCTTCTAAGTGGTTGGAAAACAACAGCAACCTGTATCCTTCTAAGTGGTTGTGAAACAACAGCAACCTGTATCCTTCTAAGTGGTTGGAAAACAACAGCAACCTGTATCCTTCTAAGTGGTTGGAAAACAACAGCAACCTGTATCCTTCTAAGTGATTGGAAAACAACAGCAACCTGTATCCTTCTAAGTGGTTGTGAAACAACAGCAACCTGTATCCTTCTAAGTGGTTGGAAAACAACAGCAACCTGTATCCTTCTAAGTGGTTGGAAAACAACAGCAACCTGTATCCTTCTAAGTGGTTGGAAAACAACAGCAACCTGTATCCTTCTAAGTGGTTGGAAAACAACAGCAACCTGTATTCTAAGTGGTTGGAAAACAACAGCAACCTGTATCCTTCTAAGTGGTTGTGAAACAACAGCAACCTGTATCCTTCTAAGTGGTTGGAAAACAACAGCAACCTCAAATCAAATTTTATTTGTCACATACACATGGTTAGCAGATGTTAAGGATCAGCGAAATGCTTGTGCTTCTAGTTCCGACAATGCAGTAATGCAAGTAATCTAACTAACAATTCAAAAAAAAACTACTGTCTTATACAAGTGTAAGGGGATAAAGAATATGTACATAAGGATATATGAATGAGTGATGGTACAGAGCAGCATAGGCAAGATACAGTAGATGATATCTACAGTATATACATATGAGATAAGTATGTAAACCAAGTGGCATAGTTAAAGTGGCTAGTGATACATGTATTACATAAGGATGCAGTGATGATATAGAGTACAGTATCAACGTATGCATATGAGATGAACAATGTAGGGTAAGTAACATTATATAAGGTAGCATTGTTTAAAGTGGCTAGTGATATATTTCATAATTTCCCATCAATTCCCATGATTAAAGTGGCTGGAGTAGAGTCAGTGTCATTGACAGTGTGTTGGCAGTAGCAACAGCAACCTGTATCCTTCTAAGTGGTTGGAAAACAACAGCAACCTGTATCCTTCTAAGTGGTTGTGAAACAACAGCAACCTGTATCCTTCTAAGTGGTTGTGAAACAACAGCAACCTGTATCCTTCTAAGTGGTTGGAAAACAACAGCAACCTGTATCCTTCTAAGTGGTTGGAAAACAACAGCAACCTGTATCCTTCTAAGTGGTTGTGAAACAACAGCAACCTGTATCCTTCTAAGTGGTTGGAAAACAACAGCAACCTGTATCCTTCTAAGTGATTGGAAAACAACAGCAACCTGTATCCTTCTAAGTGGTTGTGAAACAACAGCAACCTGTATCCTTCTAAGTGGTTGGAAAACAACAGCAACCTGTATCCTTCTAAGTGGTTGTGAAACAACAGCAACCTGTATCCTTCTAAGTGGTTGGAAAACAACAGCAACCTGTATCCTTCTAAGTGGTTGTGAAACAACAGCAACCTGTATCCTTCTAAGTGGTTGGAAAACAACAGCAACCTGTATCCTTCTAAGTGGTTGGAAAACAACAGCAACCTGTATCCTTCTAAGTGGTTGGAAAACAACAGCAACCTGTATCCTTCTAAGTGGTTGGAAAACAACAGCAACCTGTATCCTTCTAAGTGGTTGGAAAACAACAGCAACCTGTATCCTTCTAAGTGGTTGGAAAACAACAGCAACCTGTATCCTTCTAAGTGATTGGAAAACAACAGCAACCTGTATCCTTCTAAGTGGTTGTGAAACAACAGCAACCTGTATCAGTGGTTGGAAAACAACCGCAACCTGTATCCTTCTAAGTGGTTGTGAAACTACAGCAACCTGTATCCTTCTAAGTGGTTGGAAAACAACAGCAACCTGTATCCTTCTAAGTGGTTGGAAAACAACAGCAACCTGTATCCTTCTAAGTGGTTGGAAAACAACAGCAACCTGTATCCTTCTAAGTGGTTGTGAAACAACAGCAACCTGTATCCTTCTAAGTGGTTGGAAAACAACAGCAACCTGTATCCTTCTAAGTGGTTGGAAAACAACAGCAACCTGTATCCTTCTAAGTGGTTGGAAAACAACAGCAACCTGTATCCTTCTAAGTGGTTGGAAAACAACAGCAACCTGTATCCTTCTAAGTGGTTGGAAAACAACAGCAACCTGTATCCTTCTAAGTGGTTGGAAAACAACAGCAACCTGTATCCTTCTAAGTGGTTGTGAAACAACAGCAACCTGTATCCTTCTAAGTGGTTGGAAAACAACAGCAACCTGTATCCTTCTAAGTGGTTGGAAAACAACAGCAACCTGTATCCTTCTAAGTGGTTGTGAAACAACAGCAACCTGTATCCTTCTAAGTGGTTGGAAAACAACAGCAACCTGTATCCTTCTAAGTGGTTGTGAAACAACAGCAACCTGTATCCTTCTAAGTGGTTGGAAAACAACAGCAACCTGTATCCTTCTAAGTGGTTGGAAAACAACAGCAACCTGTATCCTTCTAAGTGGTTGTGAAACAACAGCAACCTGTATCCTTCTAAGTGGTTGGAAAACAACAGAAAACAACAGCAACCTGTATCCTTCTAAGTGGTTGGAAAACAACAGCAACCTGTATCCTTCTAAGTGGTTGGAAAACAACAGCAACCTGTATCCTTCTAAGTGGTTGGAAAACAACAGCAACCTGTATCCTTCTAAGTGGTTGGAAAACAACAGCAACCTGTATCCTTCTAAGTGGTTGGAAAACAACAGCAACCTGTATCCTTCTAAGTGGTTGGAAAACAACAGCAACCTGTATCCTTCTAAGTGGTTGGAAAACAACAGCAACCTGTATCCTTCTAAGTGGTTGGAAAACAACAGCAACCTGTATCCTTCTAAGTGGTTGGAAAACAACAGCAACCTGTATCCTTCTAAGTGGTTGGAAAACAACAGCAACCTGTGCAGCAGAAACTTCAAATTACTTCTAAATCAACGCTGTAGTCTGACTGTTAGTCATCTAGTAGAGGGGACAGCAGTCATCTAGTAGAGGAGACAGCAGCTCAGACAGTAGTTTGACTGTTAGTCATCTAGTAGAGGGGACAGCAGTCATCTAGTAGAGGGGACAGTAGTCTGACTGTTAGTCATCTAGTAGAGGGGACAGCAGTCATCTAGTAGAGGGGACAGCAGCTCAGACAGTAGTTTGACTGTTAGTCATCTAGTAGAGGGGACAGCAGTCATCTAGTAGAGGAGACAGCAGCTCAGGCAGTAGTTTGACTGTTAGTCATCTAGTAGAGGGGACAGCAGCTCAGACAGTAGTTTGACTGTTAGTCATCTAGTAGAGGGGACAGCAGTCATCTAGTAGAGAGGACAGCAGCTCAGACAGTAGTTTGACTGTTAGTCATCTTGTAGAGGGGACAGCAGCTCAGGCTGTAGCTCCTCCTCCTCTCCGCTATTTGATTTGTTAGACGAAAGGCAAGAAGGCATTGGCTTTAAAAATAGAAATGGTAGGCATACCTTGATGTTTTCAGACTCATGACTCTTATCGGTGTCATATTATTGAGCCCGTCTGTCCGCCTGAATTGCTTAAATTACTCCGTCCCTCCGTCCCTCCCTCCCTCCTCTCAATGTTCCTTTCTTTCTATGTTTCTGAGCTTAGCATCCATTCCAGAACATTCTGTGTATTGGAGGTGAAGGATCATTAACTTATTCTGTGTATTGGTGGTGAAGGATCGTTAACTTATTCTGTGTATTGGTGGTGAAGGATCATTAACTTATTCTGTGTATTGGTGGTGAAGGATCATTAACTTATTCTGTGTATTGGTGGTGAAGGATCATTAACTTATTCTGTGTATTGGTGGTGAAGGATCATTAACTTATTCTGTGTATTGGTGGTGAAGGATCATTAACTTATTCTGTGTATTGGTGGTGAAGGATCATTAACTTATTCTGTGTATTGGTGGTGAAGGATCATTAACTTATTCTGTGTATTGGTGGTGAAGGATCATTAACTTATTCTGTGTATTGGTGGTGAAGGATCATTAACTTATTCTGTGTATTGGTGGTGAAGGATCATTAACTTATTCTGTGTATTGGTGGTGAAGGATCATTAACTTATTCTGTGTATTGAAGGTGAAGGATCGTTTTGAAATGAATATGGTCTGTGCCAGTCGGTTAGTAACTTTGGGTTTATGGCGACCTCCCTGGTCCACTCCCCTCCTAGACTTCTGCGGTCCCTGGTCAGCGGTTCCATCACCCTGGTCCACTCCCCTCCTAGACTTCTGCAGACCCTGGTCAGCCGTTCCATCACCCTGGTCCACTCCCCTCCTAGACTTCTGCGGTCCCTGGCCAGCGGTTCCATCACCCTGGTCCACTCCCCTCCTAGACTTCTGCAGACCCTGGTCAGCCGTTCCATCACCCTGGTCCACTCCCCTCCTAGACTTCTGCAGTCCCTGGTCAGCGGTTCCATCACCCTGGGCAGCGGGTGTATCACCCTGGTCAGTGGGTTCCATCACCCTGGTCAGCGGGTTTATCACCCTGGTCAGCGGTTCCATCACCCTGGTCAGCGGGTTTATCACCCTGGTCAGCGGTTCCATCACCCTGGTCAGCGGTTCCATCACCCTGGTCAGCGGGTGTATCACCCTGGTCAGCGGGTGTATCACCCTGGTCAGCGGGTGTATCACCCTGGTCAGCGGGTGTATCACCCTGGTCACCCTGGTCAGCGGGTTTATCACCCTGGTCAGCGGGTTTATCACCCTGGTCAGTGGGTTTATCACCCTGGTCAGCGGTTCCATCACTGGTCCTGGTCAGTGGGTTTATCACCCTGGTCAGCGGTTCCATCACCCTGGTCAGCGGGTGTATCACCCTGGTCAGCGGGTGTATCACCCTGGTCAGTGGGTGTATCACCCTGGTCAGTGGGGTCAGTGGGTGTATCACCCTGGTCAGTGGGTTATCACCCTGGTCAGCGGGTGTATCACCCTGGTCAGCGGGTTTATCACCCTGGTCAGTGGGTTTATCACCCTGGTCAGCGGTTCCATCACCCTGGTCAGTGGGTTTATCACCCTGGTCAGCGGGGTATCACCCTGGTCAGCGGGTGTATCACCCTGGTCAGCGGGTGTATCACCCTGGTCAGTGGGTTTATCACCCTGGTCAGCGGTTCCATCACCCTGGTCAGTGGGTTTATCACCCTGGTCAGCGGGTTATCACCCTGGTCAGCGGGTGGTCATCACCCTGGTCAGTGGGTTTATCACCCTGGTCAGCGGTTCCATCACCCTGGTCACCCTGGTCAGCGGGTGTATCACCCTGGTCAGCGGGTGTATCACCCTGGTCAGTGGGTTTATCACCCTGGTCAGCGGTTCCATCACCCTGGTCAGTGGGTTTATCACCCTGGTCAGCGGGTTTATCACCCTGGTCAGTGGGTTTATCACCCTGGTCAGCGGGTTTATCACCCTGGTCAGCGGGTTATCACCCTGGTCAGTGGGTTATCATCACATCACCCTGGTCAGTGGGTTTATCACCCTGGTCAGGGGTTCCATCACCCTGGTCAGTGGGTTTATCACCCTGGTCAGTGGGTTTATCACCCTGGTCAGCGGGTTTATCACCCTGGTCAGTGGGTTTATCACCCTGGTCAGTGGGTTTATCACCCTGGTCAGCGGTTCCATCACCCTGGTCAGTGGGTTTATCACCCTGGTCAGCGGTTCCATCACCCTGGTCAGCGGGTGTATCACCTTGGTCAGCGGGTGTATCACCCTGGTCAGTGGGTGTATCACCCTGGTCAGCGGTCCATCACCTTGGTCAGCGGTTCCATCACCCTGGTCAGTGGTTTTATCATCCTGGTCAGCGGGTTTATCACCCTGGTCAGCGGGTTTATCACCCTGGTCAGTGGGTTTATCACCCTGGTCAGTGGTTCCATCACCCTGGTCAGTGGGTTTATCACCCTGGTCAGCGGGTTCCATCACCCTGGTCAGCGGGTGTATCACCCTGGTCAGCGGGTGTATCACCCTGGTCAGTGGGTGTATCACCCTGGTCAGCGGTCCATCACCTGGTCAGCGGGTTTATCACCCTGGTCGGGTTTATCACCCTGGTCAGTGGGTTTATCACCCTGGTCAGCGGTTCCATCACCCTGGTCAGTGGGTTTATCACCCTGGTCAGTGGGTTCCATCACCCTGGTCAGTGGGTTTATCACCCTGGTCAGCGGGTGTATCACCCTGGTCAGTGGGTTTATCACCCTGGTGGTTCCATCACCCTGGTCAGTGGGTTTATCACCCTGGTCAGGGTTCCATCACCCTGGTCCATCACCCTGGTCAGCGGGTGTATCACCCTGGTCAGCGGGTTTATCACCCTGGTCAGCGGGTTTATCACCCTGGGTTCCATCACCCTGGTCAGCGGGTGTATCACCCTGGTCAGCGGGTGTCATCATCCCTGGTCACCCTGGCGGGTGTATCACCCTGGTCAGTGGGTGTATCACCCTGGTCAGTGGGTTTATCACCCTGGTCAGCGGGTTTATCACCCTGGTCAGTGGGTTTATCACCCTGGGGTTTATCACCCTGGTCAGCGGGTGTATCACCCTGGTCAGCGGGTTTATCACCCTGGTCAGTGGGTCACCCTGGTCAGCGGTTCCATCACCCTGGTCAGTGGGTTTATCACCCTGGTCAGTGGGTGTATCACCCTGGTCAGTGGGTTTATCACCCTGGTCAGTGGGTTTATCACCCTGGTCAGCGGGTTTATCACCCTGGTCAGCGGGTTTATCACCCTGGTCAGTGGGTTTATCACCCTGGTCAGTGGGTTATCACCCTGGTCAGTGGGTTTATCACCCTTCCATCACCCTGGTCAGTGGGTTTATCACCCTGGTCAGCGGTTCCATCACCCTGGTCAGCGGGGTATCACCCTGGTCAGCGGGTGTATCACCCTGGTCAGTGGGTGTATCACCCTGGTCAGCGGGTTTATCACCCTGGTCAGCGGGTTTATCACCCTGGTCAGCGGGTTCCATCACCCTGGTCAGTGGGTGTATCACCCTGGTGGTTCCATCACCCTGGTCAGTGGGTTTATCACCCTGGTCAGCGGGTTTATCACCCTGGTCAGCGGGTGTATCACCCTGGTCAGCGGGTGTATCACCCTGGTCAGTGGGTGTATCACCCTGGTCAGCGGGTTCCATCACCCTGGTCAGTGGGTTTATCACCCTGGTCAGCGGGTTTATCACCCTGGTCAGCAGGTTTATCACCCTGGTCAGCGGGTTTATCACCCTGGTCAGTGGGTTTATCACCCTGGTCAGTGGGTGTATCACCCTGGTCAGTGGGTTCCATCACCCTGGTCAGTGGGTTTATCACCCTGGTCAGCGGTTTATCACCCTGGTCAGCGGGTTTATCACCCTGGTCAGCGGGTTCCATCACCCTGGTCATCATCCCTGGTCAGCGGGTGTATCACCCTGGTCAGCGGGTGGTTTATCACCCTGGTCAGGGTTGTATCACCCTGGTATCACCCTGGTCAGTGGGTTTATCACCCTGGTCAGCTGGTTTATCACCCTGGTCAGCGGGTGTATCACCCTGGTCAGCGGGTGTATCACCCTGGTCAGCGGGTGTATCACCCTGGTCAGCGGGTGTATCACCCTGGTCAGCGGGTGTATCACCCTGGTCAGCGGGTGTATCACCCTGGTCAGCGGGTGTATCACCCTGGTCAGCGGGTGTATCACCCTGGTCAGTGGGTGTATCACCCTGGTCAGTGGGTGTATCACCCTGGTCAGTGGGTGTATCACCCTGGTCAGTGGGTGTATCACCCTGGTCAGTGGGTGTATCACCCTGGTCAGTGGGTGTATCACCCTGGTCAGCGGGTGTATCACCCTGGTCAGTGGGTGTATCACCCTGGTCAGCCACTCACTTTCTGAACTAGTTCGTTTTAACAATGAACCTTGAAAATACCTTCAATATAAAAACACGTATGACGTCTGAGAAGAATCATTCAGAATATGAATAAATTAAGGGAGGAAAATAAACGTGTCGACTATAGTTTAATATTCCCAGTAGAGGCACATTCCACAGAATGTACATACATGTATGCTTCTCCACCTGCATTGCTTGCTGTTTTGGGGTTTTAGGCTGGGTTTCTGTTACAGCACTTTGAGATATCAGCTGATGTAAGAAGGGCTATATAAATACATTTGATTTGATGTGATAAATAAAACATGATTTTATTTGGTGTTGATAGAAAATGTTCTTGAAGCACAGGGGGGGAACCCTGTGAAATGATGCAGGTCAAAGCTTGAGAACAGGAAACATGGTGAGCATAAGGATAATAATGAGCGTTCCTTGGTATGTGTGTAACCTAGCTACATATTTAGTAAACGGGGCTTTAGGGAGAGAGAAGCCCTCTGTGAAGGGGTCTCGGTGCCGGGGAGCTGTTTACTGTTGTTGTACAAAAGGCGTTTTGACGGTGTGTGAGAGGCGTTCTGTTCTGTCTTATTTGTTGGCCACGCCCTGAAACACTAAACCGACTGAACCTGCCCCACGCCCGCCTCGCTTCCTCTCATCGCATGAGTTGACATGGATAGAAAAGAGCAGGCTTTGAACTATTCCAACAGACTCCAGTTCTACCGAAGGGAGACAAGTGGAGTGGATTACCCAGTCAGACGAGATCGCTAATTAGACTACACACAGACTCGAATACATCGCTACAGTCAGTCCTCTCATGCACCGTCCCGTTTCATCTGTCGTTATTATATGATTATTATTGCGGCCGCTCGCACCTTGTTATTCCGGTGGGGAGTAAATCTATATGGCCGCGACGCTGATCACGATGAGCGCTGGGACCGGGACCGGGCAGGACGAGATGTTCTACACCCTGCTCAAGCCCATGCTTTCGGAAGGCTTCCCGGCCGAGGAGTCGGCTCTGTTCGGTTTCGATACCAAGAACCTACTGACGGAAAGGAGTGGACAGAGTGTATACGCGCACCAGGTAATGCAGTTTGTCAGTGTTGAGATGTTATCCCCGGTGTAGGCTATTCTTTATCTCAGAATGGGCGAGGTTGGTTGGTTGGCATGTTGCAAGCACTGAGGCTGTTTGTTTTGCTATGATGTGGGGAATTCTATAGTATTGTAAAAAATGTAGAGGAGATTGGCGCTTTAATTGTGCGTAATAATAATGTCTCCTGATGTTGTTATGGTCGTAAGTATTTTATCATTCGACGTGTAGGCCTATGGGTCGGGACACAGCAGGAAGATTACATGATTGGGAACGAGAGACATCGTCGGAACGGCAGGTAGCCTAGTGGTTGGAGGGTTGGACCAGTAACTGAAAGGTTGCTGGATTGAATCCCTGAGCTGACAAGGTACAAATCTGTCGTTCTGCCCCTGAACAGGGCAGTTAACCCACTGTTCCTAGGCCGTCATTGTAAATAAGAATTTGTTCTTAACTGACTTGCCTAGTTTAAAAAAAATAGCAAGACGCATTTAGCTCATAGTTCATTGGAACTGGTAGGACAGGCAGCTATGCCAGACAGTGCCAGTTGCTCACACGCTCACAATTGGTTTCTTGGCTACCATTCCCATCAACAACTGACTCCGTCCGATCCCATCTACTCTCTAACGCACGGTGCGAGTCCGGACCCAACCCGATATAGTAGGTAGAAACTTCCCAGCAATGTCGACAGACAGACAGCCCGACCGCCTTAATCGGAACACTTGTGGCACATATACATGACCAGTTAACAGCTGGACGATCTAAACGACAGAAATAGAAAATCGTTCCTTCAGCCAGCAAGCCATTGCGTAAAGAACAGGACAGAGCAGTTACATTGCGGGACAGGAGAAGCACCAACAGGGAGGGTGTTTTTCCTTCCCAATGTCCAGTAACCATTTCCTCCATTAGTTGGATGATCTTTAATGAGTTATTTATGTGGAGCCTGAATAGTATTTATTATGGTGTGTGTGTGTTTTGTTTTTTCCTGAGCAGAGGGAATGGAGAGAGAGAGAGAGTCAGGTTCATTCCTTCATCATGACCACCTGTCAGTAGGCTGCTGTCCCAAATGGCACCCTATTCCCTATGTAGTGCACTACTTTTAACCCAAAGTTAATGGCACCCTATTCCCTATGTAGTGCACTACTTTTAACCTGAAGTTAATGGCACCCTATTCCCTATGTAGTGCACTACTTTTAACCCAAAGTTAATGGCACCCTATTCCCTATGTAGTGCACTAGTTTTAATCACAGCCCTGTGGGTGCCGTTTGGGAAGCAGACAGTGCCTGTTTAAAGCCCTCTGGTCTGGTTGGAGTGAGTGCAGTTTACAGCTGAGGGGGGAATGTGGCAGCAGCTCACTGAAGGCTACTTGATAAATGTCTGCCTGGTGACTCTGTCTGTCCTATCAGACATTACTACCGGACTCCTCATCCCACTGGCCACCACATAGTTTCAGCATGACACAGTCAAACACTGGTTCTGAACTCTTAATAAATGGACTATACAGATGTAGTATCTTAATTTGATCACTCTTTTCTTGCGGAGAATTTCCCCCTTGCATCGATAAACCCATACTACTAACACGCGATTATATTTTACAGTATTGCACTTTTTCCACGTAGTCTACTTTTCTGGCCAGCTAATAGCCTATCGACCAATCAAGTAACATTATGGACTAAATGTTCAGATCCTATTGCTGCAGGATTATTTTGCTGTGACAATATAGGTCAAATGATGATCCTCCATCTGTATGAGGTTTAACATGATAGATGAAGTTGTATGACAGACATGTTCAGGTTTGTTGGTACCTCTTCACAAAAAAAAACAAGAATGTACAATTTTCTCTGAAATAACTTGGCATTTACTAAAGTAAGTATTCCATATTTTATTATTTATTTAATATAAATCAGACTTTGTTTAAAAATGTAAAAAATTATTCAACAGAATATTGTAAATAATAAAACAAAATGAAAATGACATGGACACAAATGATGGGACCCTTAAACCTAATATGTTGTGGCACAACCTTCAGAGGTAATCACTGCAATCAAATGTTCTCTGTAGCTCTCAGTGAGACTTCTGCACCTGTTAACAGGTAGTTCGGCCCACTCTTCCTGAGCAAACTGCTCCAGCTGTCTCAGGTTTGATGGGTGACTTCTGCACCTGTTAACAGGTAGTTCGGCCCACTCTTCCTGAGCAAAACAGGTCTCAGGTTTGATGGGTGTGCACCTGTTAACAGGTAGTTCGGCCCACTCTTCCTGAGCAAACTGCTCCAGCTGTCTCAGGTTTGATGGGTGACTTCTGCACCTGTTAACAGGTAGTTCGGCCCACTCTTCCTGAGCAAACTGCTCCAGCTGTCTCAGGTTTGATGGGTGCCTTCTCCAGACTGTAAGATTCAGATCAGGACTCATTAGAAGGCCTCTCCAGACTGTAAGATTCAGATCAGGACTCATTAGAAGGCCTCTCCAGACAGTAGGATTCAGATCAGGACTCATTAGAAAGCCTCTCCAGACTGTAGGATTCAGATCAGGACTCATTAGAAAGCCTCTCCAGACTGTAGATTCAGATCAGGACTCATTAGAAGGCCTCTCCAGACTGTAGGATTCAGATCAGGACTCATTAGAAAGCCTCTCCAGACTGTAGGATTCAGATCAGGACTCATTAGAAAGCCTCTCCAGACTGTAGGATTCAGATCAGGACTCATTAGAAGGCCTCTCCAGACTGTAGGATTCAGATCAGGACTCATTAGAAGGCCTCTTCAGAATACTGTTTTGTTGTTATCTGTGACTGAAACAGAGATTTCTCACACTGGGCAGCACGTTTCGCTCCAGAATGCCTTGATAGTCTTGAGATTTCATTGCGTCCTGCACAGATTCAAGGCACCCTGTGCCAGGCGCAACACAGCAGCCCCAACACATAACCCAGCCTCCTCCATGTTTCACTGTAGGAGTGGTGTTCTTTTCTTTAAAAGATTCATGTATTTCATCTGTGAACATAGAGCTGATGTGACTTGCCAAAAAGCTCCAGTTTTGACTCATCTGTACCAAAGGACATTCTCCCAGAAGGATTGTGGCTTGTCAATATACATTTTAGCAAATTCCAGTCTGGCTTTTTTTTTTTTTTTTTTCAAAAGTGGAGTCCTCCTGGGTCTTCTTCTTCTATGGAACCTACTTTCGTTCCAAAAAAGCAAAACACGTTGGAGTTCAGCTTGTATCTCTTCTTTTTCTACCATTCCCACTCTCCTGATCAATCTGAGGTCGATTTCTCCCTCTTGCTGCCCAGGAAGGTTGTTCCACAGTTCCACGGACCTTAAAAACGTCTTCTTAAATAATATTTTCAACTGTTCGTCACAGGAACATCAAGCTGCTTGGAGATGGTCTCGTAGCCTTTACCTTTTACCAGGCTTGTCTTTTATTGTCTTTCTGATCTCAGACAAATCTCTCCGTAGCTTTACTCTGGTCCATGGTCAGTGTGGTGCAACACAATGATACCAAACAGCACAGTGACTACTTTACTCTGGTCCATGGTCAGTGTGGTGCAACACAATGATACCAAACAGCACAGTGACTACTTTACTCTGGTCCATGGTCAGTGTGGTGCAACACAATGATACCAAACAGCACAGTGACTACTTTACTCTGGTCCATGGTCAGTGTGGTACAACACAATGATACCAAACAGCACAGTGACGACTTCTCTCCATTTAAATAGGCTGAATGACTGATTACTAAGATGATTGGAGATGATAATTAAAGAAACAAAATAGTTATATATCACTATAATCCAATTATTTATTATCTTTTCTGAGGGGTACCAACAAATGTGTCCAGGCCATTTTAAAGATATATATATTTGTAGAATAAGCAATAATTAATCTCTTTTTCACAGCTTCTATGCTTTATTCTGACACACCAAAGGCGAGTAATCGTGATAAAATAGCTTTTAGTTTCATCTCTTTTCAGGAGGAATGAAGCATTATTTCAATGAGCTGTACGGGTACCAACACATTTGAACTGTAAATGATTGAAGTCGATACCTGAACCTCTCCTTCCTTCTTCCCGTCCAAAATGCAGCATGTTGATCATACTGATTTGCATCACTTGATGATCAAAGATGTAAGAAAAAATCTAAAGGATTGTTTCCACTATTTAGTTAATTAAAACAAAGTGAAATCGCCAAAAAAAACATCATGGTTATTTTTTATAACATTCAATTTACATCCAAAATAGAGATTTGGTTCAGAAATAATAATGAGCCAACCTTTTAAGTAAGTCTGTCTTTTCTCCTCAGACAGGGAAGAGTGAGCTGGATAAGTACCTCTCCCCCCAGACGCCGCTCCTGATGCCCCATCCTGACCCTCCAGAGCAGAACAAGTCTCGGCGGGACAGTGCCTCTGTGATGGATCACTTCTTTGGCGACGACCAGGGTGGATCTCCTTACAGCATCAACATGAACGTCTTCCTGCCCGACCTGGCCTACCTGAGGATGGGCTTGTGTCGGCCGGCACGCCCAGGGCCTGGGGGTAACGGTGGAGGCATGGGCCAGCAGGTCAAAACAGAACCCCCTGCCTCCTCTCCCTTCGCCCATCCTCACCCTCACTGCCCCAGCAGTAGCGTCCACAGTAACAGCATCAGCCTTTCCACGGTAACGTCGGTGTCTTCTTCTTCTTCGTTACCAGAGTTCACTAGCGTGTTCAGCCCGTCGGGTGGTGGTGACCCGACCTCTGACGCCGTGGCAACGGGCGGTTCTGTTTACGTGAAGGAGGAGCTGGGGTCGTTCGATCTGCCTCACGACGACTCTCTGTTCCAGCTGCTCTCTGCAGAGCTGGACTCCGCCCCTCTCGCGCCCATGCATCACCACGGGAACAATGCTCATCACCGGGCGGGGCAGCATCACGGAGGTTCCGGTCCCTCGCCCATCATGCACACCTTCCACGACCTACACTTAGCCGCCCAGGCCCAGCAGCAACACCAACAACTACAGACTGCCAAGGCAAGCTACTGTGGTGGGCTGCACAGCGTGGGAGGGGCCTACCCTCACTTCCTCCAGCAGCCCCAGCACCATCAGGCCAAGGCCGCCTACCTGCCCCCCTCTCCTCCCAGCTCAGAGCCCAGCTCCCCAGATCGTCAGAAGGACCTCCTTCAGAACCTCTCCCCTCCCCCTTCCTATGCCGCCACTATCGCCTCCAAGCTGGGAGTCAGCGTCTCCCCCAGTCTTTCCCCCACCGGTGTGGCTCGGCCCCCAGCCTCAAGTCTAACTCCAGCCCCAGGCTCCGGCCCAGCTCCAAGCCTGAACCAGTCCATGCAGGTCCGCTACAACCGCAGGACCAACCCAGACCTGGAGAAGAGGAGGATACACCACTGTGACTTCCCAGGTCAGGACTCCTCCCTCTACTGTCAGGACTCCTCCCTCCCTCCCTCTACTGTCAGGACTCCTCCCTCCCTCTACTGTCAGGACTCCTCCCTCCCTCTACTGTCAGGACTCCTCCCTCCCTCTACTGTCAGGACTCCTCCCTCCCTCTACCCTCCCTCCCTCTACTGTCAGGACTCCTCCCTCCCTCCCTCCCTCTACTGTCAGGACTCCTCCCCTCCCTCTACTGTCAGGACTCCTCCCTCCCTCTACTGTCAGGACTCCTCCCTCCCTCCCTCTACTGTCAGGACTCCTCCCTCCCTCCCTCTACTGTCAGGACTCCTCCCCCACCCTCCCTCCCTCCCTCTACTGTCAGGACTCCTCCCTCTACTGTCAGGACTCCTCCCTCCCTCCCTCTACTGTCAGGACCCCTCCCTCTACTGTCAGGACCCCCTCCCTCTACTGTCAGGACTCCTCCCTCCCTCTACTGTCAGGACCCCTCCCTCCCTCCCTCTACTGTCAGGACTCCTCCCTCTACTGTCAGGACCCTCCCTCCCTCCCACCCACCCACTACTGTCAGGCCTCCCTCCCTCCCTCCCTCTACTGTCAGGACTCCTCCCCTCCCTCCTCCCTCCTCCCTCTACCTCCCTCCCTCCCTCAGGCTCCTCCCTCCCCTACCCTCCCTCCCTCCCTCTACCTCCCTCCCTCTACTGTCTCCCTCCCTCCCTCCCTCCCTACTGTCCTCCCTCCCTCCCTCCCTACTGTCAGGACTCCTCCCCCTCCCCTACCCTCCTCCCTCTACTGTCAGGCCCCCTCCCTCCCTCCCTCTACTGTCAGGCCCCCTCCCTCCCTCCCTCCTCAGGCCCCCTCCCTCTACTGTCAGGACCCCCCTCCCTCCCTCCCTCCCTCCCTCCCCCTCCCTCTACTGTCAGGCCCCCTCCCTCCCTCCCTCCCTCCCTCCCTCCCTCCCTCCCTCCCTCCCCCTCCCTCCCTCCCTCCCTCCCCTACTGTCAGGCCCCCTCCCTCCCTCCCTCCTACTGTCAGGCCCCCCTCCCTCCCCCTCCCTCCCTCCCTACTGTCAGGCCCCCTCCCTCCCTCCCTCTACTGTCAGGCCCCTCCCTCCCCTCCCTCCCTCCCTACCTCTACTGTCAGGCCCCCCCTCCCTCCCTCCCTCTACTGTCAGGCCCCCTCCCTCCCTCCCTCCCTCCCTGTCAGGCCCCCCTCCCTCCCCTCTACTGTCAGGCCCCCTCCCTCCCTCCCTCTACTGTCAGGCCCCCTCCCTCCCTCCTACTGTCAGGCCCCCTCCCTCCCTCCCTCTACTGTCAGGCTCCCCCCTCCCTCCCCCTCCCTCTACTGTCAGGCCCCCTCCCTCCCTCTCTACTGTCCCTCCCTCCCTCCCTACTGTCAGGCCCCCTCCCCCTCCCTCCCTCTACTGTCAGGGCCCCCTCCCTCCCTCCCTCCTACTGTCAGGCCCCCTCCCTCCCTCCCTCTACTGTCAGGCCCCCTCCCTCCCTCTACTGTCAGGCCTCCCTCCCTCCCTCTACTGTCAGGCCCCCTCCCTCCCTCCCCCTACTGTCAGGCCCCCTCCTCCCTCCCTCTACTGTCAGGCCTCCTCCCTCCCTCTACTGTCAGGCCTCCCTCCCTCCCTCCCTCCCTCCCTCTACTCCCTCCCCCCCTCCCTCCCTCCCTCTACTGTCAGGCCTCCTCCCTCCCTACCTCCCTCAGCTGCAGAGCTTTACTTTAGGTTTACTTTCTGTGTGTTGGTCGTCTATTTCAGTTTATCATGAAGACGTTGTGCTTGTTCCTAGCTCACATGCAATACGTTGTTTACCATCAATTAGCTCCGTATCTGTAGTGTCCTGTGTTATGGGTGGTGGTCTGATTAGCTCAGTGTCTATAGTGTCCTGTGTTATGGGTGGTGGTCTGATTAGCTCAGTGTCTGTAGTGTCCTGTGTTATGGGTGGTGGTCTGATTAGCTCAGTGTCCTGTGTTATGGGTGGTGGTCTGATTAGCTCAGTGTCCTGTCCTGTTATGGGTGGTGGTCTGATTAGCTCAGTGTCCTGTGTTATGGGTGGTGGTCTGATTAGCTCAGTGTCCTGTGTTATGGGTGGTGGTCTGATTAGCTCAGTGTCCTGTGTTATGGGTGGTGGTCTGATTAGCTCAGTGTCCTGTGTTATGGGTGGTGGTCTGATTAGCTCAGTGTCCTGTGTTATGGGTGGTGGTCTGATTAGCTCAGTGTCCTGTGTTATGGGTGGTGGTCTGATTAGCTCAGTGTCCTGTGTTATGGGTGGTGGTCTGATTTCAGTGCTCAGTGTCCTGTGTTATGGGTGGTGGTCTGATTAGCTCAGTGTCTATAGTGTCCTGTGTTATGGGTGGTGGTCTGATTAGCTCAGTGTCTATAGTGTCCTGTGTTATGGGTGGTGGTCTGATTAGCTCAGTGTCTATAGTGTCCTGTGTTATGGGTGGTCTGATTAGGTCAGTGTCTTAGCTCAGTGTCCTAGTGTCCTGTGTTATGGGTGGTGGTCTGATTAGCTCAGTGTCTATAGTGTCCTGTGTTATGGGTGGTGGTCTGATTAGCTCAGTGTCTATAGTGTCCTGTGTTATGGGTGGTGGTCTGATTAGCTCAGTGTCTATAGTGTCCTGTGTTATGGGTGGTGGTCTGATTAGCTCAGTGTCCTGTGTTATGGGTGGTGGTCTGATTAGCTCAGTGTCTATAGTGTCCTGTGTTATGGGTGGTGGTCTGATTAGCTCAGTGTCCTGTGTTATGGGTGGTGGTCTGATTAGCTCAGTGTCTATAGTGTCCTGTGTTATGGGTGGTGGTCTGATTAGCTCAGTGTCCTGTGTTATGGGTGGTGGTCTGATTAGCTCAGTGTCTATAGTGTCCTGTGTTATGGGTGGTGGTCTGATTAGCTCAGTGTCTATAGTGTCCTGTTATGGGTGGTGGTCTGATTAGCTCAGTGTCTATAGTGTCCTGTGTTATGGGTGGTGGTCTGATTAGCTCAGTGTCTATAGTGTCCTGTGTTATGGGTGGTGGTCTGATTAGCTCAGTGTCTATAGTGTCCTGTTATGGGTGGTGGTCTGATTAGCTCAGTGTCTATAGTGTCCTGTTATGGGTGGTGGTCTGATTAGCTCAGTGTCAGTGTCCTGTGTTATGGGTGGTGGTCTGATTAGCTCAGTGTCTATAGTGTCCTGTGTTATGGGTGGTGGTCTGATTAGCTCAGTGTCTGTAGTGTCCTGTGTTATGGGTGGTGGTCTGATTAGCTCAGTGTCCTGTGTTATGGGTGGTGGTCTGATTAGCTCAGTGTCCTGTGTTATGGGTGGTGGTCTGATTAGCTCAGTGTCTATAGTGTCCTGTTATGGGTGGTGGTCTGATTAGCTCAGTGTCTATAGTGTCCTGTGTTATGGGGGTGGTGGTCTGATTAGCTCAGTGTCTGATTAGCTCAGTGTCCTGTGTTATGGGTGGTGGTCTGATTAGCTCAGTGTCCTGTGTTATGGGTGGTGGTCTGATTAGCTCAGTGTCTGTAGTGTCCTGTGTTATGGGTGGTGGTCTGATTAGCTCAGTGTCTAGTAGTGTCCTGTGTTATGGGTGGTGGTCTGATTAGCTCAGTGTCTATAGTGTGTTATGGGTGGTGGTCTGATTAGCTCAGTGTCAGTGTCCTGTGTTATGGGTGGTGGTCTGATTAGCTCAGTGTCTATAGTGTCCTGTTATGGGTGGTGGTCTGATTAGCTCAGTGTCTATAGTGTCCTGTGTTATGGGTGGTGGTCTGATTAGCTCAGTGTCTATAGTGTCCTGTGTTATGGGTGGTGGTCTGATTAGCTCAGTGTCCTGTGTTATGGGTGGTGGTCTGATTAGCTCAGTGTCTATAGTGTCCTGTGTTATGGGTGGTGGTCTGATTAGCTCAGTGTCTGTAGTGTCCTGTGTTATGGGTGGTGGTCTGATTAGCTCAGTGTCCTGTGTTATGGGTGGTGGTCTGATTAGCTCAGTGTCCTGTGTTATGGGTGGTGGTCTGATTAGCAGTGTCAGTGTCCTGTGTTATGGGTGGTGGTCTGA